>NC_030428.2:3772500-4072500 GCF_001660625.3 Ictalurus punctatus
AGAAGACACCAACCTACTCTACAGCAAAAAGACCAAAGACCTGTGTTAAAACAATATTTTAGACCATGTCTTTACTACACAATATGTCAGAAAAATGCTTAAAAACCGAACTGGATCTATTCACAGTACCGTTGACTCAAACCGTTATTGAAAAAATACATATATAGAAGTACCCCCGTTGTCAGCAATATCAGAAACATCACCTCTGGAGTTTTTTTTATAGTGGGGACTGGAGAGGATTATGTGGACCTAAACAACACCCTGTTTTTTTTGCGTCTCAAAATCACTAATGCAGACGGTACAGACATAGCAGACGGAGCCCCCGTGGATCTTATTAACTATGCCGGATCTACAATATTTTCACAAGTGGATGTGTCGCTTGGAGACCGTCTCATATCACAAAGTTCCAATGCATATCCTTATCTATGCATAATAGAGTGTCTCACCAATTATGGTAAAGACGCTCTTGAAACGCTGTTCTCAGCGGGGCTCTTTTACAAAGACACGGCTGGTCACATGGACATATCGGACCCCGCTGGTGGTAATAGAGTTTTGACCAAACGAGCTGCATTTACCAACGCCAGCAACGTTGTTGAACTACTAGCACCCATTCACAGTGACATATTCTTTCAAGAAAAACTCATGCTTAACGATGTGGACATTAAAATCCGCATGACGAGGGCAAAAGATGAATTCTGTTTGATGCTGAGCAACGGTGTGGCCTATAAACTAAACATCGTGTCAGCTTCACTGTTTGTGAAAAAAGTGTCTGCATCACCAGGTGTGAGATTGGGGCAAGCACAAGCATTGCTCTCAACGCCAGCCAAATATCCCATCGACAGGGTGTGTGTGAAAAACTTCTCAATCCCTGTAGACTCACGTGTTTGTAATCAAGAAAACTTGTTCTTAGGAACTCTACCAAAATCCGTTGTTCTGGCTATAATAATGATGCGTTTAATGGCTCGTATGATAAAAATCCGTTCGCCTTTCAAAACTATGACCTAGAATTTTTGGCAGTTTATCTGGACGGCCAACAGCACCCCGTTAAACCTCTGCAGCTGAATATGGAAGTGGCTCTGCAGTGCATGAATTTTACGTTAGTGCTGGCTTCTGGAAAGCATCTTAAGAATCAGCCTCTATCTATTGATAGGGCGGATTTTCTGCATGGGTATACCCTTTATGCGTTTAATCTCACGCTGGACAAAGATTGCAGTCAACACGTATCAAATCTGGAAATATTAGACTAGAAGCACGTTTTAGACAGCCTCTACCCCAAACGATCAACTTAATTGTTTGTGAAATATATGATGCTTTATACAGCATCATCGAAGTGTCGAATCGCAGACGGATCCCGATTGATTACTATTAATAAGCAAAATGGACACCATCCAGTTTACGACTATAATGGATAAGATCTCGTGTAATACTCATTTTCTCTGAGTACTCCCATGTTACTACCTACCAGAAGCCCCCTTAAGAAAATTACCGTTAATGGTGATAATCAACACGCATCCTTCAGGACTCCCGGGTGAACACTGGCTAGCCATCTACATAAACAAAGTCGGCGTGGGTTGTTTTTTTGACAGCTTTGGTAATAAATCAGATGACTATCGTTTTCCGCAGAATACCAAAACTTTCTAAACCGCAATTCTAGAGTCATTCAGCATTACAAGTCCAAGATTTTTAATTTTTCATCATTGTGTGTTTTTTCTCGATCACATGGTAAACGGGCATGATTATGACCGTGTGTTGAAAATGTATACTGGCGATTTTATTAAAAATCACAAGATGGTGTCGGCGTTTATGAATAAACTAAAACTAGTTCATTGTAATGAAAATGTTTTCAAATGTATTCATTGTGTTCAGACAGGTGAAATGTTTGTCTAATACTAGATTTTTTCAATAAAAACAAAGAACAGATATTTCTTCTTCTTCTTTTACTCTTTCTTCTTCTTCTTCTCCTTCTTATTATTATTATTATTATACATCACATCCAGCAATACAGATAATAACAAGATCATAAACATTAGAAAACTCCTGGATTAAAAACGTAGCCACTGACTCGTGTCAAGAGTGGATGATTTGAATACTGGGCCATCTGAATATTTTGATTGTGCTGATGGTGTGCTCGGCAGTATTTTATGTTTTTTTACGCTTCTTAAACGAGATGGTTATAGGGAAGTCGATTTGGTTTTTAAAGAGTTAATTGCGTGTCTGACATAATGGTTTGGCACCGTTGAGTATGGTATGTTTAAAGTAGAAAAAGCCTCCAGAAATTCGAGCCAGTCGACAGGTCTTCGGGCATCAGAAATCTTTTGCAGAGCCGTGATGCCTTTAACTAAATCGAGCATCTGTGAACCAGGGATTGTTCTACCTTTAAACACAAACTCCTGCGAATCGTCCCAAGACGTGACATCTTTCATTTTAGATATTTTCTGTAAAATGTAGTGAGCGTTTTTTACACTCCTCTGCGGAACATTCTTCAAAATATTGACCACTACGTTATCTAAATCGTCATGGGGGTTTACGCCAGGTGGCGCAGATGGCTTTTTCTTTTTCAGTGTGATCAGTGTGCGGAAGTGTTAATGTTAATGTGCTGTTTTCACGGTCCCCTTGTCTAGTGAGTGTTAAAAAGTGCTGTAAAACGCTTATGTTCAGCTTCACCTTTTCATAATTGTCCAAGTCAGATTGGTGCAAAATATTTCTTATAGCTATGTCCAAATCATTCTCCACAACCTGCTGAATAGAATTGCGGGGGGTTCCGGTTTTTAGTTTATCCAACTGATGCTACGGGACTAAAAACATCATCTCTGCATACTCCATCCCTGTTATCTAGAAGCAATCAGGCTGGAGATGAAAGGAATAGCGATGCTTAAGAGCAGTAGAAGAAAGCCCCCCTGTTTATTTATTACACGTCTCTTTCTTTTAACACCAATCTTCTTATCTGCAACAAATTTGATCAAATTTGATCTTTTCCTTTTTCTCCGTTTCTGGTATTATTGTGATGTGAGCGGTATATTACCATAGAGAACATTAAGAGCTACTTCACACAATGTCACAATGAGCTCGTCTGTGGCAGTTTGTAAAATAATCCGTCTTTGTTTGGGTGTTGCTTTTAATATTTTTAAAAGTGGCAGGTTTCTACAAAGTCTGGCCGACATTTTCGCTATCTTCTTTTCTGGAGATAGACAGGATGTGGTCCAAGTAAATCTGTTCTGAGCCGATAGTATTCAGGTGTTTTTGTTTTATAATCAATCAGCAGATACCCGAAAGGCTTGCTGGTTGCGTCTTAATAACACTCCATAAAAAATTTTGTGTTGCTGGGATACATTTGTCTTCCTAGAACACTGACCTTATTGGCATCTCTGGGGTTTTTAAGCAACATCAGATCATTTGTGTTTAAGCTGATGGTCCTGCTGGATTTCCCTTGGCAAAATAAATTCTGCACAATATAAATAAAAGATTATTGTGATGTACACTGAACTCACTGGCCTCTTGTTTGTATTGTAAAAATGTTTTAACATAGTCACAAAACAAAGTTTCTGACCGTTGTGGAAAATGCCACACCTCGTCCACTTTCGTTACAATATAACTCTTTTCCACACCTTTCAACAGCTTGATGCTGACCCAACAGCCTGAAATCGCTCTTTCCTCATCAGTATGGCCACACGGGTCTGTCTGATTCTGCTGTTCTGCACATGTACGACAGAGTGGAAACATAAGCTTACCACCGGTCCTATAGGGAAGGACGGGGTGAAGCGGTTTTTGTGGTGGCAGCACAGTAGCTTTGACAAACCAATAATAATTTTCAAGAGGTTCAAAATCCTTGAAAATTATTTGTAGATGTCCTAAGGGTTAAATTTTTTGGCCTGGCAAAAGGGATACAAGCTTGTAAAGTCGACATATCTTATTTTTTTTACTAATGTCGGCTTTGTGATACAATTTGTATTCGTTAGTATGACCACCAAATAGAGCGTTGCATGGTTTCAATCTTTCAGGATGTGTGTAAGTGGACATAAACGCCATTACGGCGACATCGGTCAGTTTAAGGTTATTCCAATCACACTCCCACACTACCTCAACATCCAGACCATACGCTTTTTCCAGTATTTCGACTTTGTCTTCTGAGCAAGCCATAGGGCACTTTTGATAATGGATATAAATGTTTAGGGTTATAATGACAATCGTGCCCCTGAAAAATACAATCGTTCAATTTGAAAGCGTATTTGACGCCATCCTTTTCATAATAACCATCGAGATGGTATTTTCCAATCACCATCTTGCCATGGTTTAATGCGTGCTGAATGTTTATGCCACGTGTTGTTTTGACATATTCAAGCCATTCAATGGAAACGGTTGAGTATGTCTTATTCTGATTTGTGTATGCGTTGTTATGGGTCAGAGCTAGGGTATCTTTTGGTAGGAAGCGGGTTTTATACACGGCCATGCAGAACACTCTAGGTGACCTGATAGGTCAAAGGGGTCAGGACGCACATTGGTTTAGTGGTTAGCACGTTCGCTTCACACCTCCGAGGTCTGGGGTTCGAGTCCCGCTGGGGCCGTGTCTGTGGAGTTTGCATGTTCTCCCCATGCTGTGGGGTTTCCTCCCCAGTCCAAAGCATGGTAGGCTTATTGGCATGTCTAAAGTGTCTGTGGTGTATGAATGTGATTGTGTCTGTGATGGACTGGCCCCCTGTCCAGGGTGTACTCTGCCTTGTGCCTGATGCTCCCTGGGATGGCTCCAGGTTCCCCATGAAGCGGTGGAAGATGGATATTTATGTTGGCATCATGTTAAATCCCATGCATTCCACAGACACACGTGTTCTCATATATAGTATGGCCATGTACTCTGCCTTGTGCCTGATGCTCCCTGGGATGGCTCCAGGTTCCCCATGAAGCGGTGGAAGATGGATGGATGGATATTTATGTTGGCATCATGTTAAATCCCATGCATTCCACAGACACACGTGACCCTGTCTATACAAGCAAACACACATCCAACAAAAATATGACACACACACAAGTTCTTTCCTTTCACATAGATTGTGAAACACTCCTGAGTTAGGCCTAGGTCAATGGTTCAATTCCACACACAAACAGACACTACATACATTGCACACATGCATACGTTCCAGTCTACAAAACTCTGAGAGTCAGGCCTAGGTCAAAGGTCAACCCCGTAAAACCCTGTTCCGATGTATTACAAACACACACAAACACAGAGACACACGCATGCATATGACCCTGTCTATAAAAGCACACACACATCCAACTAAAAAAATGACACCCACACACACACATAAGGCTGGTGAAAAAATAAGCAAATGATTAATAATGAATTTCAGTACACATCCAACCAAAAAATATGACACACACACAAACACACTTTCTTTTCATATTATATATATATATATATATATATATATATATATATATATATATATATATATATATATATATATATATATATATAAGGAATTTAAGTGTTATGTACTTAATTACCATAATTATGAACACAAGTTGTTAAGTTCACAATCATTTTTAAAATTACGTTGCTCCATTTAGATTTTCTCCAGTAGAATATAGCCTTTTAAACCAGGAAAAATGACTAACTTTAAGTTATAGTAACTAACTAAAAATAGTAACTAAAATCCAGTGTGATTTATAATACAAATCTCATACCTAACATCTCTGCAGGTTTTATAGACATAAAAGCACTGAATGAAATGAGCAATATCGGCAAAAATGAAACACTCTGCGTCTACTACTTATCTCTCTCACAGAGCTATCCACAGTCCAAAGGCTGCTAATTCTGCTCAAAAAGCAAACTGAGTACAATGGAGCTAGAAGGCTATATGTTTGAATGACAAAAGATTAAAAAATAAATAAATAATTGATCAATACATGAAATTAGATTACACAATGTAGTTGACATTTACAATAATGAGTAGAAATGCAATAATGCTTTTCTTTCCTATAAAACAAATGAAACGCCCTCTGTAGATGAGCAGATTTGTCAAATGAAACTTTTTCATTCTTATCCACTGCTACAGTAAACTAAAGAGTAGATTTTCAAATTACACTGCTAAATATGACTAGCATTAGCTATGTGTAGTAGTGCAAAATGGTCCATCAACTGTATTAGCAGGTGTAGCGTATACACAAGTCCACTACTGGTCATATCACAATTGAGAATATTCCTAAATTCATTGCTTTAGTAGAATTTATTTGTAAGTGAAATGATACTCACACTGAAACGTCCTTTGTATAGTATTTGTTCAGTCTACAGGTCCTCTAACACAGTCTTAACTGTCTGAATTTGTAAAGACATGTTAAATAGGTGCGGACTTGACATTAGTGACTTGAAGTTATCAAGCCTTAATTCCGTTAATCTACTACTTTAGCCTATAACTCAATTAATAGATCTTGTATGGTAGCACTACTTGTATTGTTCTCTGTTGGATAGATTGCTTTGCTTGTATTCTTTCATTTGTAAGTCACTTGGGATAAAAGTGTCTCTTAAATGAATAAATGTAAATGTACTACAACTTTAATTTTGTTTTAAATCAATTAATGCAGAGATTTCAGTTTAATATTATGTTGATGTAATTATCAACATTATTATGTCAACACATCTCATCAAAACAATGTTTACAACTTTAAATACTTAATCAAATCAATAAATTAGAATTTTTATCTTGCAATCACAAATTTAATTAAATTGTGGTAATAGGTCCCTGAATGACTTTTTAGACAAAAGCATTGTCATTATTTCTGACTATGAGTTTCCTGAGACCCTGTGTTCTCTCTCTTTCTCTCTCTCTCTCTCACTCACTCACACACACACACACACACACACACACACACACACACACACACACACACACACACACACACACACACACACACACACACACATGCATATCCCTCTCTAACATTCCTGAGCCAGGTCAAAGATCATCACCAACCATCATTATCTTAACAGGTGTAGATCAAAGATTAATATTGGTGGTCCCCACCCTCAATGTACTGTGACAAATGTACAACCCTCCCCCTCTGCCAGTACCGGAAGAAGGTGAAGGTGAAAGTCAGCAGCTCCATTTTGTGTCGAGGGGAAGATAAACCATTTCAGGGGTAAAAACACAGTGAGTATCTAAATCAAAAGCTATAATATATAAACACACTGGATCTTATCTGTATGTAGATCTGTATCTCTAAACACTCACTAGTTTACAGAGGAACTAAACTTTGGTGTAAGGTGTTTAATAGCAGTGAATATATCACTGATCTGATCTAAGAACAGTTTAGAGAAATCATTCACTGAGAGAAGAGTAAAAAGGACTGTGTAATGTGGAGGAGAAGGGCAGCGTAGCTTTGAGTCAGTGAACTCTACAGGCTTTAAGACCCAGCTGAGTCAGTTATCTGTGATTGGGACTCCTGACATCAGGTTAATTCCTGAGGTATGAGGCGTGTCTCCTGTTTGAATAAGTGTGCAGACTGTAGCTGAATTAAAAAGATGGAATTATTGGTGTTTAATGATGAACACATTGTGTAACAGTGCTGAGACAGCAGAGTATTAATTATTGCTGATATTTCTGTTCTAATTACAGAATGATGGAAATGAAGAGATCAGACTCAGCAGAACCCAGCTGTGTGTCCATGAAGAGTGACCGGTCAATGGGTATTCCACGTAACTTCAGAGACGGAGCCAGTTCTCCTGATGTGAGGTCAGTACAGTGAGGTGTTTTACAGCAGTGCTCCACCTGAATAAACTCACTGGTCTCATTATGAAGCCCTTCATGAGCTTTATCAGGTGTTGAAACAGTAAAACACTAAAGTGTGCAGTGCTGCAGCTCTCGGACTGGCAGTGAGGAAAACTGCTTTAAGAGTTCAGTTCAGCCTGCAGTCCCTGAGCTGGAGGGTCTGTGGTGCTACACAACAACATTTACACCTGGGACATTAATGACTAGATCACTATTTTATTCATAAACATGTTAGTGTCAGTGAGGAAACCCTGAAATCAGCGTGTTGTGTTAAGAGGATAGTGTCAAATATCTGTCTCTGTATGTATTAGTGTGTTGTGCAGCTATGAATACATATAGTCTATATTACATCATGTGTTTTATTTGTTCACAGACCACAAAAGACGAAATCAAACATCAGCAGAAATCAGCTGGACTCCATATTCAAGGTGTGTGTGTCTTTTTAATGTGTGTAACTTGTCTGTGGGTAGGTTGCAGGTTTTTTATGTAAGATAATGACAGTTCACAGGTTTATCGATGTGCAGCAGCATTATGGGTAATGAGGCAGAATTTCAGTTGTAACTGTGGTAACAGAAAGAGACCTTTCTTCTTTTCATAAAATAAAAGCATCTCTCAGTGTGTAACATTATAATATTTAGATGTGTTCCTGTGTGTTTCTAACCAGGAGCTGGAACACAAAGTCATCACTCTGATAAAGAATGAGCTGAAGAGGTTTAGGAAGCTCCTGAGTCCAGATTACCCAGCATGCACTGAGAGGGAGGTGGAGGATGAGGAGGATCTGCACAGTGTCAGAGAGGGAGCGCTGAAGATCACACTGCACGTCCTGAAGAACATGAACCACACAGATCTCGCTAACAAACTGCACAACAGTAAGAGTTCTGAGTCATGGCTTTATTCCATCAGGTCCACTTTAGAGAGAGGAAATAGTTTTAGATATGAACATCTTTAGTTTGAAGTTTGAGTTCAGTATCATGTACATCTGGTGCTTTTCTGTTCTGTTCGTGGTCCAGTTTGTGATTACTCTGTAAACTGGTCCTGTTCCTTCAATAATATTTAGTCCGTGAATCAGGAATGAACAGCAGCATTTGAAAGAATTTTACATTTTATATTGTGCTCAGTGATTTTGCATTAAAACATGTTATTACTTTGTTTATTAGAGTCTGTGGCCTCTGTGTATCAGACAGAGCTGAAATCCAGCCTGAGAGAGAAGTGTAAAAGAATTAATGAAGGAATCTCACAGCATGGAAGCTCAGCACTTCTGAATGAGATCTATACAGATCTCTACATCACAGAGGGTTGGAGTGGAGACGTCAATAATGAACATGAGGTGAGACAGATTGAGACAGCGTCCAGGAGACCAGCAACACAGGAGAAACCCATCAAATGTAACGAGCTCTTTAAAGACAAGTCTATCAGAAGAGTGCTGACTAAAGGAGTTGCTGGAATTGGAAAAACAGTCTCTGTGCAGAAGTTCATTCTGGACTGGGCTGAAGGAAAAGCAAATCAGGACGTCACCTTCATGTTTCCACTTCCCTTTAGAGAGCTGAATCTGATGAAGCAGAGAAATCTCAGTCTGATGGAGCTTCTTCATCACTTTTTCCCAGAAATGAGAAAACTAGAATTACTAGACTCCTACACAGTGGTGTTGATCTTTGATGGTCTGGATGAGTGTCGACTTCCTCTAAATTTCCAGAAGAATGAGAGATTGTGTGATGTGACAGAGTCAGCCTCGGTGGATGTGCTGCTGACAAACCTCATCAAGGGGAATCTGCTTCCCTCTGCTTTCCTCTGGATAACCTCTCGACCAGGAGCAGCCAATCAGATCCCTCCTGAGTGTGTACACCAGGTGACAGAGGTACGAGGCTTCAGTGATCCTCAGAAAGAGGAGTACTTCAGGAAGAGGATCAGTGATCAGAGCCTGGCCAATAAAATCATCACACGCATGAAGTCTTCAAGAAGCCTCTACATCATGTGCCACATCCCAGTCTTCTGCTGGATCTCAGCCACTGTTCTA
The DNA here is from genome assembly GCF_001660625.3 of Ictalurus punctatus. Taxonomy (NCBI): domain Eukaryota; kingdom Metazoa; phylum Chordata; class Actinopteri; order Siluriformes; family Ictaluridae; genus Ictalurus; species Ictalurus punctatus. The sequence goes on from NC_030428.2 coordinate 3,782,278, forward strand.
GAGAGAATGTTGGGAGAAGCAGAGAGTGGAGAGGTCCCCAAGACTCTGACTCAAATGTTCACACACTTCCTGATCTTTCAGATCAAACACAAGGACCAAAAGTACCATCAGAAATGTGACCCTGATCCTCAGCAGACCAGAGAGAGTATCCTGGCACTGGGGAAACTGGCTTTCCAACAGCTGGAGAAAGGAAACCTGATCTTCTATGAGGAAGACCTGAGAGAGTGTGGCATTGATGTTGGAGAAGTGGCAGTGTACTCAGGAGTGTGTACCCAAATCTTCAGAGAGGAGTTTGGGCTTCACCTGGGGAAGGTGTTCAGCTTTGTACATCTGAGTGTTCAGGAGTTTCTGGCTGCTTTATACACATTTCTCCGCTTTATTTTTAGAAAGACAAATGTGTTAGTGGAGCAACGCACTGGACTTTTCCATTTCTTCAGCAAGTCAACCATGTCTGATCTCCTCAGGAGTGCAGTGGACAAGGCCTTACAGAGTGAGAATGGACACCTGGACCTGTTCCTCCGCTTCCTTCTGGGTCTCTCACTGGAGTCCAATCAGGCTCTCTTACGAGGCTTAATGCCACAGACAGGAAGCAGCTCTCACAGCAAACAGGAAACAGTCGAGTACATCAAGGAGAAGATCAGGGAGAATCCATCTCCAGAGAAATCCATCAATCTGTTCCACTGTCTGAATGAACTGAATGATCATTCTCTAGTGCAGGAAGTACAGACTTACCTGAACAGAGGAGGTGACAGTCGTCTCAGTGGAACCAGACTCTCTCCTGCTCAGTGGTCAGCTCTGGTGTTTGTGTTACTGAACTCAGATCAGGAGCTGGATGAGTTTGATTTGAGGGAATATAACCCATCAGAGGAATGTCTTCTGAAGCTGCTGCCAGTGGTCAAAGCCTCCAGAAAAGCTGAGTGAGTATGTTTATTTATAAATGTATTTCTGCATGGTTTGTTATTTTAATGTAACACTGAACTGCACTGTTTGGATTAATGCTGGTTAATAGTTACTCTAATCATCTTTAAACAAACCTCTGGTACTGTTACAGAAGATTGTTTCACTTTTTACACTAACACGTTACATCTGCACTGAGATCTGGGCCATATGGACAAAACCTTATATCACCATTTATTACCTTTTCTCTAAAACTGATGAAATTGATCTCTACAAAATAACTGCATGTATTCATGACTGCTTTTTGACCATTTTGTGAACTAAACACCAGTGGAAGGCACTTTTTCTTTTCTCCTTTTACTTGAAAGAGACATTGAACAGAACTTCACAATTGAGAACAAGAAATACAGAACACTGTCACCATGGGAACAGTATGAATACAACATGTGACATTGTGTGTGTGTGTGTGTGTGTGTGTGTGTGTGTGTGTGTGTGTGAGCAGTCTGGCTTTGCAGCTACAGCACATATTAATTTATTTTAGACATTTTAAAGCTCACACATCTGATGTTGTTTTTATTTATGCTATGCTAACAGAAAGAATAAGTTAATATTACCTGTCTTACATTTTATTGTCTGTTTCTGTTCTGTTTCACCAACGAAATATTTCCAAACAAAGCCACAGCACGTCCTGCTCCTTTTTGTTCAAACGGGAGATTTCTTATTTATTTTATTTATTTTGTAGTTGGAGACCTTTTAACACATACTTTCATTAAAAAATGGTTTCAAGTTTCAGTTATAATAAAGCATTTGTTCAAACAAAAAACCATCTGTTTTCAGTCCTTTAAGTACCCCTGTGACTGATGATTTTTTATTATTATTATTATCAGTTACAACGATCCTTAAAGGAATGAAAACAGAATGGTCTTTTGTTTGAACAAATGCTTTATTATAATAAAGCATTTGTTTATTATAATAATAATAATAATAATAATAATAATAGTACTGATGTGGTGTCCTGTCCTCTGATTTCTGTGTGTAAGAGAAACACACTCACATTTCTGTTACATGGTAAACTTTAGCTGGATTATGTGTTTGTTTGTTTGAGGTCAGAGTTCTGATATTTCATCATTTCTCTTCCAGGCTGTGGGGGTGTAATCTGACAGAGGAAAGCTGTAGAGTTCTGTCCTCAGTTCTCAGCTCAACCTCCTCCAGACTGAGAGAACTGAACCTGAGACACAATAACCTGCAGGATTCAGGAGTGAAGCTGCTCTCTGCTGGACTGGAGAATCCACAATGTACAATGGAGACACTGAGGTACACACACACACCCAACAACAGTAATAATAATAATAATTATAATTCAAATAAATGAAAAAATGGCACCAATTGTAGATACTTGTAGCTTTCAAACAAGCCCAAACTTGACATGATTGACCAGTCAGAGGCTGAGAAAATCAAACGCGTAATCAGCACAACCAAACCTTTTACGCATGCATCCGTTGGTCTTGAGTTGTGGGTCAGCGGGTACAGGGCAATCAGCACAGCGCTACAGGGCCGTGCAGAGAAACTCAGTAAATGGCCGCTCCGCTCTAGCGGTCTTCCTGCAAATTTTATACAGCAGGTTTCTGCATGTTTTTCAGTTTTTGTCTGATCGCAAGTTTTCTACTGGTTACTTGTGTGTCTATCATTTGAGCCATTAGGAGAGCAAGTGTTCCTTCACCTGGGGCTCTGGCAATATTTTTAATAAACATCATATTTTATAAGTATGTTTCAGACTTTTTGTGTGTGTGAAATTACACATTGTGTAACAGAGTTCATACTACTACCATTTGTTTTCATTTTCTGCCATTTGGAGAGGTTATTTCGTGCCCTTAAAATTTTTTTTTTGCTATTTCTAGAAGTCTGCCATTTTTAAAGGCTTTGTGTCATTTAGAGATGTTTGGTGCCATTTAGAGAGAATTTTTACCTGTGTTTGGATAACCTTACACAGAATTTTAGTGGTTAGAGATAACTTCCTCATATTTTGGTTTTCATGGACAAGTACTTGGGGCATCTTTGAGACCAGGAATGAGGTTGATATCAACATTTGCTGTGAAGATATAACAATTGTGTTCAAAGTAAATATTTTTTTTATAATTAAAAAAAAAAGAAAATTCTGAATATATTTCCCCAGGTAGGCTAGGTAAAAGAAGAAATACTTGAAATAATTGCTAATTCTTATAGTCTTAAGTGTCTACTTTCATATGAGCCATTAACCACTACTGTGTTGTGTGAGATCATAAAACAAATCAATGCTGAACTCAGGTATGTGTTCATACCTGCCGGTGGAATGAACACAAGTGTCAGGGCTTAAGGGGTTAATAAGATGCCAATACTAGTTTATTGTTTATACACACGCTGTTCATTTTATATTTTTATCCTGACATTAGAACCTTGTATTCAGGTAAACACTTTATGTCCCACCTGATGGAAACACCTCATTTCACAATCAGATAAATAAATCTAGCACTTCATCATTTCTCTTCCAGTCTGTGGAGGTGTAATCTGACAAAGGAAAGCTGTAGAGTTCTGTCCTCAGTTCTCAGCTCAAACTCCTCCAGACTGAGAGTATTGAACCTGAGTGACAATAAACTACAGGATTCAGGAGTGAAGCTGCTCTCTGCTGGACTGAAGAATCCACAATGTACACTGGAGACACTGAGGTACACACAGACACACACCCACAACAGTAATAATAATAATTATTATAATTCAAAGAAATGAAAAAATGGCACTGAAAGTTCACGCCCATACGATTAATCGATTATTAACAATAAATAAATAAATAAATAATCGACTAACAAATCGATTGTGAAAATAATCGTTAGTTGCAGCTGTGTGCTTAACTGCTGGTGAGCAGGGGGATGGCAAAGGGGCGGAGTTTGAGCTCCCTGCTGGGCAAACAATTCACACCTCTCCACGAAAACATTGAGACAGAGATAAATCAGAGCAGGACTAAAGCTTTTTTGATAGTAAAACACCGTATACAACTGCCACAGTAAAATTATAACATTTAACCCAAGATCGGACTTGTATCAACGTTTACTACCTTACATTACCTACATAGACGGAAATCCAGTTCGCTCGCGGTTTTATAAATCATGTACATTTCCATCAGTATAAAGTCCATCAGCTTTATTGTAGAAAACAAATGCAAAGTTCCATATTTAATCACAAATGTCCTCTTCAAAATGCCTTAAGTGTTTTGATATCCCACTCCTCTGGAATTTAGTAATTAACCATAAACTGAACTGAGACACATTCTAAAAAAGCTCATCTTCTTTGGCTATGCTGAGCAACCCGCCTCCTAAATTTTAATCGGGCAATCTAACTTGATTGTCACCCACAGGGACCAATTGTAGATACTTCTAGTTTTCAAACAAGCCCAAACTCGACATGATTGGCCAGTCAGAGGCAGAGAAAATCAAACGCGTAATCAGCACAACCAGACCTTTTATGCGTGCATCCGTTGGTCTTGAGTTGTGTGTCAGCGGGTACCGGGCAATCAGCACAGCGCTACAGGGCCGTGCAGAGAAACTATCAGGAAATGGCCGCTCCGCTCTAGCAGTCTTCCTGCAAAACTTTATACAGCAGGTATACTGGTCACTACTGGTCACTTGTGTGTCTATCATTTGAGCCATTAGGAGAACAAGTGTTCCTTCACCTGGGGCTCTGGAACTATTTTTAATAAACATTATATTTTATAAGTATGTTGCAGACTTTTTTGTGTGTGTGTGAAATTACACATTGTGTAACAGAGTTCATGCTACTGCCATTAGTTTTCATTTGTGCCATTTAGAGAGGTTATTTTGTGCCTTTAAAAAAAAAGTTTGCTATTTCTAGAAGTCTGCTATTTTTAAAGGCTTTGTGCCATTTAGAGAGGTTTTATGTCATTTAGAGAGAATTTTTACCTGTGTTTGGATAACCTTACACACAATTTTAGTGGTTAGAGATAACTTCCTCATATTTTGGTGTTCATGGACAAGTACTTGGGGCATCTTTGAGACCAGGAATGGGGTTGATATCAACCTTTGCTGTGAAGATATAACAATTGTGTTCAAAGTAAATAGTTTTTTTATAATTAAAAAAAAAGAAAGAAAATTCTGAATATATTGCCGCAGGTAGGCTAGGTAAAAGAAGAAATACTCGAAATAACTGCTAATTCGTAAAGTCTTAAGTGTCTACTTTCATATGAACCATTAACCACTACTGTGTTGTGTGAGATCATAAAACAAATCAATGCTGAACACAGGTATGTGTTCATACCTGCCGGTGGAATGAACTCAAGTGTCGGGGCTTAAGGGGTTAATAAGATGCCAATACTAGTTTATTGTTTATACACAGGCTGTTCATTTTATATTTTTATCCTGACATTAGAACCTTGTATTCAGGTAAACACTTTATTTCCCACCTGATGGAAACACCACATTTCACAATCAGATAAATAAATCTAACACTTCATCATTTCTCTTCCAGTCTGTGGGGGTGTAATATGACAAAGGAAAGCTGTAGAATTCTGTCCTCAGTTCTCAGCTCAAACTCCTCCAGACTGAGAGAACTGAACCTGAGTCACAATAACCTACAAGATTCAGGAGTGAAGCTGCTCTCTGCTGGACTGAGGAATCCACAATGTACACTGGAGACACTGAGGTACACACACACACACCAACCAACAACAGTAATAATAATAATAATAACTTTATTTATATAGCACATTTCAAACATAAAATGCAGCTCAAAGTCCTTCACAATGGAAAATAAAATAAAATAATAAATATAGTATTAAAGGAGATCTATTTTAAGCCTTTTACAAGATTTAATATAAGTCTCAGGTGTCCCCAGAATGTGTCTGTGAAGTTTCAGCCCAAAATACCCCACAGATCTTATACCCTGCTGTAAATGCCCCTTTTTGGGTGGAAGCAAAAACAGGCTGTTTTGGTGTGTGTCTCTTTAAATGCAAATGAGCTGCTGCGCCCTGCCCCCTTTCCGGAAGAGACCAGCTCCTGCTTCTGATACTACATTAGCTGTGGAATCTGCTAACAACCTTATTCACAAAACAGCCTGGTGTAAAATGATTCACAGAAAACCTGCACAATATTCAAAAAGACAATCACCTTACTGTGTTGTGCATAATAAAGGTGTGTTTTCGGGTTGAAAATAAAAATGACGACATAACTCTGGCACTTTAGCCACATTAGCCATGGAATCGGCTAACAAGCTCATTCGGAAAATCGATTTGCAAACATTCCCAAAATATAAAGTGCAATATTTACGTCTTCTGGATATGAAGCTGGATCACAAACAGTGGGTACTGATCCATGCTTGAGAATCAAGTTTTTATCAAATCCTGTTTTGTATTGACCCTCGTTCACAAAGCAGTCTGGTGTGAAATGATTTTAGGTATTTTTGGGGCACATTTCCTTCAAAAATAAAACTTCACTGCGTCTTCAGTGTCTCTGATGCCGGGAGTACATGAAGACTCTCGTGTTCATTCTTAGCGTGGAGAACATGGCCGATTGTGTGCAGCTCACTCAGGGGAGGAGCTATGCGAATAGGGCAGAGTCCCTGGGCGGGGCTTGTTCCAACGTGATGTCACGTTAGGGCGAAAACAAAAACGGCTCATTTTGCGACTTTGTTTATGATTTATTGGGAATATAAAAAAGGAGTTGGTGGATTTTTACCATCGTAGGGTGGTTGTGTACACATTCTGCCGACACACGTTTATGTTCAAACACCATTTAAAAGAGAGAGAGAGAGATCGACTGTAAAGCCTGCCTGACAAGAAAAGTGATAGGTTAGTTAGCACAAAGAGAGACCAATCAACACCCATTTAACGCTGATCCAACACCTCATCAACCTTTTCTCTCAACATCCTGTAAATGTTCCATAACATTACAATTTAATTTGCACATTAAAGAGTTCTTGTGTAAATGCTCCTACACACTGTTTATGAAGAAATTAATTCGTATCCAGTGTGATAAATGAGGCCCAGTGTTTTATATGAGTAAAACATTAAAGTGTATATTTTATATGGTGTGGATTAGCATTATTTCTGCTGTTGAGCTTTGTTTTTCTCTGTGTGTTTGTGTGTGTGTGTGTGTGTGTGTGTGTGTTGTGTGTGTTATGTGATTTGTATGTGTGTGAAAGTTAGATTAAGCTCCAAAGAACAATGAACTCCAACAGTTTTAGCGCCTCTGTGAAACTCAGCTTTGTGTTAATGCTGAAATATCTACATCACTTCTCACATCAGAACAAAGTACATTTATTTCTACAGCGTGTAGATCAGTGTGCATTACACACACATTTACTTTAATAATATGCCAATACTAGTTTATTGTTTATACACAGGCTGTTCATTTCCCACCTGATGGAAACACCTCATTTCACAATCAGATAAATAAATCTAACACTTCATCATTTCTCTTCCAGCCTGTGTGTGTGTAATCTGACAAAAGAAAGCTGTAGAGTTCTGTCCTCAGTTCTCAGCTCAAACTCCTCCAGACTGAGAGAACTGGACCTGAGTAACAATAACCTGCAGGATTCAGGAGTGAAGCTGCTCTCTGCTGAACTGGAGAATCCACACTGTACACTGGAGATACTGAGGTACACACACACACACACACACACACACACACACACACACACACACACACACACACACACACACACACACACACACACACACACACACACACACACACAGAGAACAGAGTTTTAATAAACACAGCTACATCCAGTTTCCATCTGTGGTGATTGTAATTGTAGTGATGTGATACATTGTCATTGTTGTGTGTGTGAGATGGAGAGTAAATGTTCTGTATATAAAGATTTTGTGTAGTTGATGTTTTCAGAGCTAAAACTGAGTGTGTTAAGTGTGAGGAGGTTTTCTTTCTTGCAGGATGTATAACTGCAGTATTACAGATGAAGGTTGTGCTGCTCTGGGTTCAGCTCTGAGGTCAAACTCCTCGTCACACCTGAGAGAACTGGATCTGAACGGTAATAATCCAGGAGAATCGGGAGTGAAGCTGATCTCTGATCTACTGAAGGATCCACACTGTAAACTGGAGACATTATAGTGAGTTAGTGACTTACTGTCTCTTTACTCTACTCTACTGTATCATACTGAATAATGTGTGTGTGTGTGTTGGTGTTTATGCTGCTGATGTGTGTTTACACTGATGCTCTTCTGTCTTTCAGCATTAACTATAATAAATTCACCCGAACAGGCGTATGACAGGAGTCTCACCTCAAACGTCTTCTCCAGGATAAAGCAGTTTTGGTGAAGATTTAGAGCCCGTCCCACATTTCCAGCAGTTTGGGTGCTGAATCATTAAACGTAAAGGGACAGAGCAGTTACAAAGTCAAGAACAGGCAGAAGGTCATACACATGAGAAATCAACACACGTAACAAAATATCTGCTGTACAAAACAATGGCAACGATCTGCCCCAGGGATGGAGACTGATGAGGCTTAAGTACACGTCTGGAAATGTACAGTCGACTGATCCCAAAGCACGAGGCAGGAGCAGGCATGTTAATGGTAAATGGTCTGCACTTATATAGCGCTTTTTTAACGGTAGTGGTTCCAAAGCGCTTTACACTGTTTCACATTCATGAGGTTTGTACCAAAGAATAGATGTGAAAATACAGTGGAAAATTTCCCTTGCAACCTGCCAACCGTTGCTGTGACATGAATATAGTGTCTTGGTCAACCTAGGAGATGATTTAGAAAATTGCCTATGCAACAGTGTGTGTTCAGCATGCATGGAGGCACTGGTTCTGTACACAGTGTTGCATGAAATAAGACCAGAAAAAGAAAAATCAATACGCGCATCTCTCTAATGGCCTGATGAGGTCCATGTCAATTGTTTCAGCTGGGACCTTGAATAAAGGTAATGGGCACAATGGTGCTATTGGGGTGGCCAGTGGATTTGCAGCTGAAATTAGTAGCCTGGTAACAATTGCTTCTACAGCTCCTTTTTGATGCACCAGTCGACTTAAGACTACCCCTATGAGTTGATGTTTGGCCATAAACCTAAGCTACCAGTGGATAGTTTGCTTGATGGTAGTAAAGAAGATGGTGCCCATTCAGATTGGGTGGACCAACAGCAAAAGTTTTTGACCTCCATTTATACCAGTTCCCGAAGGCACTTGGAGACTGGTCATTCACCATAGGACCAATTGCCCTGACTCAGTAGCAATATTACCCCCTCGCACTTTAGTGTATTGTAAGAATCATTTTCATGGTTGCCGTAAGACTCAGGATGTCTGGCACTCCATTGTGTTTGAGATTGTGGCCTACATTGATGAAGTGGGAACGCTGTATAAGATCAGACCACATGGAGAAGATGGACCCATTAAAACTGTCCATTGCTTAGAACTTAAACCTGTTCTTACCTGGCAACAATATACCAGGTTAACCAATGGGTCAGGTCTACTGGCCCTTTCCATCCCCAGTAGTGAGTCGAGCCAGAATTGGAGATTATTCACAAGTGGCCATAGTCCACACGAGAACGGGTGTAAGGAACTCTGAGGGTCAAGTCCATGTTGATTCTAGTTCTCAGCCCTCAGTGCTTCAGTCTAGTCCAACAGGGGTACAAAATGATTGTAGTTTCATCTTTAGCGTCTCAACCCCAGGTGACCACACGAGCGCAAGAGTTGAATTTAGAAACTTCTCTAGATCTTCATATAGCTCAGTCAGTTGATCAGACAGGAATGGGTTTAGTTTCGAGGACATCCTTTAGGTGTTCTACTCATGGGACTCTCAGTGTTCACCGGGATGGTGACCATTAAAGGTTATGGTGAATTTGGCAAAGTTGGTTGGAGGCGCTGTTGCACATGCCCACTAGAGGGTGCACTGATTCGTTATACACATCACTTCCTGTCTATAGAACCATGTCCAGTGCTTGAATCCTTTGCTACACTGTGATTGTTGGTTGCTGGAAGAACAAGTTCTGTTGACAGCAAATGTGTGTTATAAATGTGCCAACGCCATTTATACCTACCTGGACAGGCTATTATTTCAGGGGCTTGGTAGCGTGTGGTCATAATTTGTCTGCATCGCAGCGATTGTGTGTTGGTGTGAAGATGGAAACAAAACCCAACAATACCACCAACCCCTTATGTGCTTGTTGAATATCCCATTACAGATTTAGTCCCCCTTTGCTGTTATTATAACCTCCACATTCTAGGTAATATTTCCACTTTATTTTGGGATTTGTGTATTTGAGAATGCATTTCACCTCCTGCAGAAGAGACTAAAGGGGGAAACCCCTCAAAACAAACAACAATTGAAAGAAGCTGTGGTAAAAGCCTGGAAAAGCACCACAAAAGAAGAGTGTAACAATTTGGTGATGTCAGTGGATTGGTGCTTGATTATTTAGTGCAAGGTAGGGATATGCAACCAAATAGTCTTATTTACTTTGATTTCCTTGAAGACTATCTGTTCCAATATTTTTGCTCACTACAAAAATGTTCTAAGCTGTTTAACACATCTAGATGTGTATGTCAGGAAATTAAAGCTTCAATTTTGATCTATTGTCTCATATTCATCTTTTGAACTCAAACCCAAATGTCTTCAGAGTATAGCAAAAGCAAACGAATTCCAATACTTTTGAAGAGGACTGCATGTATGGCAAGGTTGACTGAAGACAGGTGGGGCTGATGGCCCCTGATTATGATTAAGACAGTGCTCTCTGCCTCACTCTATTGATGTAACAAGTCAGTTGTCTACTTACACCACAATCCATTACAAAACTACAGACTCTCATTCCCATTTGGTGTTCAAATCTTCACAAGGAAATGTGCAATGACTTTTTACAAGTATGGATTCACCACAAGAACATCATAGATCTCCCAACATGCTTCATGGCCTACAGACATGGCCGCCATGAGCTACAGTTCCCAGAACGCACACACACACACACACTCTGCCTCTTTCTCAATCACCGGACTTCTGATCAGGCACACCCAGAGGCGTATCTACAGGGCAGGCAAGGTAGGCAATTGCCTGGGGCCCCACATACTGAGAGGGCCCCTGAGGGTTGATCATATAAATTAGAAATCAGAAATTTTCATCTTAAAATAATGTGCAGCAACATCCCAGCATCCCCCTTAAATGGGGCCTCTTTGTGGGGTGCTGTCACATTTGATGACTCGCTTATGCTCCGCCACCCGTTCACACTCGAGTTGCACGAGCTTAATTCCTGAAAATGAATCTAAAAAATGAACCTGTTAACATTTTGCTGATACTGGAATCAGAATTAAATTCTTGGACCCATACTACTGTTACCTTCTCAGTGCCGAGTTTGGGAAGAAGTCACACAGACACAGAGTTCAGTGAAAGCTTCTTAGTTTAATGCTGAAATTATCAGAATAAATATATACAGAAAGGTGGAAGAGCTAGATCATTGCTTGATTTAACTAGGAACAGAGAGCTTATTGTGTCAGATCAGGGACAGGGACTTCTGTGTACTCAAAAGGTGAACCCAATTGCTGGAGGGATCCTCTAGGAAGGCGCCTTAGGGAGGAGATTCTTGTTGGTACGATTCATTCTTTTCACGATCCCTGAACTTTGTGGATGATGTTGGATGTGGAAGTGCCAATCAGTCTTTAGATATTTGCAATGTTTCTGTGTTACCTTAGAAACAAAGGGTCATCATTATCACAATCAATAATCAGAGGAATACCATAGTGCAGGATTATTTCTTTGGCTAGAATTTCAACAACAGTGTTGGCATTTTCTTTTGAGTATGGGAAAGCTTCTACCCATTTGGAGAATTTGTCCACAGTAACTAAAAAGTATTGGAGACCTCTGACAGTTGGCATGTCTGTGAAGTCAATTTGCAATGCCTGAAAGGGGCCACTAGGTGGTGGCAATGCATCATGTTTGGTGTTTTTTCTTGTATATTTGCTCTAGCACAGGTCAGACGATGATATAGCCAAGCTCACCACTCTTCGTGCAGCATGAGAAACAACATGAAAACGACGCAAAATAATTTTGCTTACAATAAATGGGCTGAGTAGTCTTCAGATTTGCAGTATATGGGGGTAACTGTATGTGACCCTCTTTATTAGAATACTGAGCCCACAATGTTTTAGGGACTGAGGCAAGTGCATCAAGCAGTGGACACTCGGTGCAGTCAGGCTCATGCTCATCATCAGCAACATGACAAACAGAAGAGAGACAGAAGTTAGATGGAGTGAGCAGTGTAAACTGTCTGTATTGTGAGTGAACATGTCAGTTTCAACATTAAATCCTGACCTAGTAAGTTGAAAGGAGATGAAGGGATGACGACAAACCTGTGAAAAAAACTAAATGTCAGGGTCGTCAGGGGAAGTAACATGTAGTAACATGTAGACAGTGCGGTACACTGCCACTTACTGTGCCTATTGTCCTGTTTTAGTAGTATTGGAGAGAGAGTATCAGTTTAATGTCCTGTGTTGTTAGCACACGTCTGCACGTGCACTTTGTGTAGAATGTGTAGATCATATTTAGATCTGTGTCATCTCATGTGGTTAGTGTCTTGTTTTATGTAGCACCATGGTCCTGGAGGAGAATGTTTCATTTCACTGTGTACTGTACCAGCTATATATGGTTGGAACGACAATAAAAAGACTTGAACTTGAACTAGGGAGTGTATTTTTGGACCCCCATCTATTCCCAAAGAGTTAATGCTAGAGAATACAATGAAAATCAGGACAGGTTAACTGAGCGTATCTGGTGTGATGTTTAAGTGAGTTAATAAAATGACCAGGTTTATCAGTCAAAGGCAGAGCATCATAAATGACTTATTTCCATAACACTAGGTGGTTTCAGGGTATAACATTTACCAACTTGTATGAAGCCAAGCTTGCATGTCTGACTCTGTTCCAGCGCTCGCGGTGGCGCCCTCGAACTTTTCTACTTGGTGAATCAGAGGACGGACAGCTACGTGCTACACGGTTCATGGTTAGTTTTTGTGAAGTCTGTTGAATTGCCCTTTTCTTGGTAGGATATTCTGCGACCGATTTAGGTTTAATATCTTCCCATGCACTTAATGCCCGCTTCATGTATTCATAATCCCATCTAGGGTCCCCCAAAGTGTCTCGAATGCATAATGCCACCATTAATAAATGAGCTTAATTGAAAGTACTTTCAGTGAAAGTCTCTACGATGACTGCGTTTGCAGAAAACATCACAGATTAAAATGATGTGATATTTTCAACATACACTTCAAGAATACAAGGACATCTACATGGAGGCAGAAAATAAAAGATCACATACCTCCATCCATATGTCCCACTCCTGACACCATTAAACTGTTAAGATTTTGCTGATACCAGCCTCAGAATTAAATTCTTAGACCCACACTACTATTACCTTCACAGTACCAAGCTTGGGAAGAAAACACACAGACACAGAATTCAGTTTCAGTGAAAGATTCAGTTTCAGTGAATTCAATCTTTCAGTGAAAGATTCTTAGTTTAATGCTGAAATTAACAGTATATATATATATATATATATATACAGTGAGGGAAAAAAGTATTTGATCCCCTGCTGATTTTGTACGTTTGCCCACTGACAAAGAAATGATCAGTCTATAATTTTAATGGTAGTTGTATTTGAACAGTGAGAGACAGAATAACAACAAAAAAATCCAGAAAAACGCACGTCAAAAATTTTATAAATTAATTTGCATTTTAATGAGGGAAAAAAGTATTTAACCCCATCTCAATCAGAAAGATTTCTGGCTCCCAGGTGTCTTTTATACAGGTAACGAGCTGAGATTAGGAGCACACTCTTAAAGGGAGTGCTCCTAATATCAGTTTGTTACCTGTATAAAAGACACCTGTCCACAGAAGCAATCAATCAATCAGATTCCAAACTCTCCACCATGGCCAAGACCAAAGAGCTCTCCAAGGATGTCAGGGACAAGACTGTAGACCTACACAAGTCTGGAATGAGCTACAAGACCATTGCCAAGCAGCTTGGTGAGAAGGTGACAACAGTTGGTGCGATTATTCGCAAATGGAAGAAGCGCAAAAGAACTGTCAATCTCCCTCGGCCTGGGGCTCCATGCAAGATTTCACCTCGTGGAGTTGCATTGATCATGAGAACAGTGAGGAATCAGCCCAGAACTACACGGGAGGATCTTGTCAATGATCTCAAGGCAGCTGGGACCATAGTCACCAAGAAAACAATTGGTAACACACTACGCCGTGAAGGACTGCAGCGCGTGCAAGGTCCCCCTGCTCAAGAAAGCACATATACATGCCCGTCTGAAGTTTGCCAATGAACATCTGAATGATTCAGAGGACAACTGGGTGAAAGTGTTGTGGTCAGATGAGACCAAAATGGAGCTCTTTGGCATCAACTCAACTCGCCGTGTTTGGAGGAGGAGGAATGCTGCCTATGACCCCTGGAACACCATCCCCACTGTCAAACATGGAGGTGGAAACATTATGCTTTGGGGGTGTTTTTCTGCTAAGGGGACAGGACAACTTCACCGCATCAAAGGGACGATGGACGGGGCCATGTACCGTCAAATCTTGGGTGAAAACCTCCCTCCCTCAGACAGGGCATTGAAAATGGGTCGGGGATGGATATTCCAGCATGACAATGACCCAAAACACACGGCCAAGGCAACAAAGGAGTGGCTCAAGAAGAAGCACATTAAGGTCATGGAGTGACCTAGCCAGTCTCCAGACCTAAATCCCATAGAAAATCTGTGGAGGGAGCTGAAGGTTCGAGTTGCCAAACGTCAGCCTCGAAACCTTAATGATTTGGAGAAGATCTGCAAAGAGGAGTGGGACAAAATCCCTCCTGAGATGTGTGCAAACCTGGTGGCCAACTACAAGAAACGTCTGACCTCTGTGATTGCCAACAAGGGTTTTTAAGCCAAGTACTAAGTCATGTTTTGCAGAGGGGTCAAATACTTATTTCCCTCATTAAAATGCAAATCAATTTATAACATTTTTGACGTGCGTTTTTCTGGATTTTTTTGTTGTTATTCTGTCTCTCACTGTTCAAATAAATCTACCATTAAAGTTATAGACGGATCATTTCTTTGTCAGTGGGCAAACGTACAAAATCAGCCTTACCTGCATTTGCATCAGTCTCAGCTCTCATTACCTGACATCATGATTAGCCTAATATCTGTGACACTCAATGATTAGCCTAATATCTGTGACACTCTTGCAAGCAACCGTTCTAGATGGTTCACATGTAAATGTATTAAAAAAAAAATTGAAAATAAGAAAAAATGTATTACCCATAACTCCTTATGCATCAGAAGAGGGTTTTTTTGTTTGTGTGTTTGTTTTTACAGGAAATTGTGTTTCCTGTAAAAGAAGTAATGAGCTATACACTGGAGACACCAAGAGATGACTGGCCAGTGGTTTGCCGTGCACATACATAACATCAGAATGAAGAATTTTTTCTTGACAGTGGCAAGACACTTTAACAGTGCTGGATATAACTATAATGACATCTGTATGTGCATCACCAGATGTTGTCATGGGGCAACTAAGTAAGAACAATAACAATAACTGCAACTAAATGTTTCTGTTAACTGTTGATCAGTCCTGTACATCAGTTTGGAGGAATTTTTCATCCCATGATGCACTTCCACAAGCATGTGTTAAGATAAGACTGTGATAGATCCCTGTTCTTTAAATACAATCGGGTGCTCAGTCACCTCTCATCACATTTATTAAAAACACCTGATTCTAATTTCACCTTCAAATTAAACTGCTAATCCTAGAGGTCCACTCACAGATATGTAATATTGGATCATATTCCTCAATAAATAAATGACAAATTAAACTAAACAACGTAAATTAAACCCTATCGTTTGCTGTACTGAATACCCCGCAGTGTTCGGCAGAGACTCGGCTATCGCTTCTAGATCAGGACACAACGTGGATGTATACAATGGGCCAGACAGATTGCAAAACACAGATTCTTAGATATATTGTTGGGGCAAAACAGATTTATTCTTTTTCTGGCAATTACTTCGTTATGGGCTAGATCACGTATCTTTTGATAAGCACAACCGTGTTTACCACGAGCTATAGACACATTTAGATCCAGACAATCATCAGCCCGCATGTTAGAATTGCTTTGCATATAGGCCTGGACAATAGTTCAATATCAATATATATCGCGATATAAATTTTTTCAATTACGGTGATATGGTTTTTAAACACATTTCCGATATTTCGACATACATTAAAACATTAGTCACTGACTGACGTTCATGACACAAGCGTCAGTTCCTTGTATTCAAGCTGAGCAGAAAGAGCAGAACACAATTAGCTACGTGCGTGATGACGTACACCACAGGCATGCAGCCAGTGCTCGGCAGTGTTAGGCTAAGCTCCAACGCGGCATGTTTTAGCTACAAAATGAGTACCCCCGATCACAATACAAATGCGACTGAGCGAGCTTCCACAAGTGAAGAGAAAGCAGACGAAATAGTTGATAATAGAGGAAAGACTAATTCAGTGGTAGGGAATTGGTTTGGCTATCTAAGCTCTGATACCCTTCAGGTTTCAGTGCGCTGCAAAATGTGCTGGAGAGTGGTGCCGACTAGCAGCAGGAACACATCAAATCTGTTCCCCCATCTGAAGCAGTTCCACCCGATAGAATATTCTGAGAGTCAGAAGATGTGGCAGCATAAAGGTTTAAGCCAACCTGTCTCTGAAATATCACCGCCACCCCCATCCCCATCACCAGCTGTGTCAAAAGAGAAACCGATGCAGCAAACCCGGATCGCTGTATTCATGCCTTATGACAAGCCGTCTAAACGTTATAAAGACATTACTAAGGCTCGTCACAAACATTTTGGCTAAGGACATGATGCCGTTTAGTATGGTAGAAAATGTGGGCTTCAGGAAAATTATGTCAGTCATCGACCCCAGATACGAGCTCCCTGGCCGGAAATATTTTTCCCGCACAGCTATACCTACACTTTCCGGAGAAGTTAGGGAAAGGGTGGAGGAGCAACTGCAGTCAGTGTCACATTTTGTGACCACAGCTGACCTGTGGTCAAGCCGAACCTCGGAACCATACTTGAGCCTGACAGTCCACTTTATTGACCAAGATTGGAAGCTTGTCAGCTTATGCCTCCAGACGGTGTACTTTCCCGAGGATCACACAGGCGGAGCAATTGCAGCCGGACTTACGGACGCGCTTGCCTCCTGGGGGCTCAGCGAGGACCACCAGGTCTGCATCACCATAGATAGCAGGATACATAGGCACAAATACTTTGTATGGATTTATACATACAGCAGTTCTATCAATTAAATTCAAAGATGTTTTACTGGCATGGAAACAGATGTTTACTTTGCCAAATCAGGTGTGAAATAAAAACAACAAAATGTACGTAAGCAGAAGAATTGTGATTTTGAGTTAATAACATAAATAAATCAAATTTTGTAGTTAAAATACAAATGAGAACTATATATTGCAATATTTTTTTCTCTCTCTGTCTACAGAGAAATTTCACCAAGACAAGCGAGTGGACAGAGCAGTTGGGGTCTGTAAAAAGGTGGTGGTTGCCTTCTCCTACTCCTGGAAGAAGAAACAGGACCTTGCAGCTGCTCAGGAGGAGTATCACTTGCCACAGCACAAGCTCATCAGTGAAACCCCAACAAGATGGGGCTCCCGTCATCAAATGGTGAAGCGGGTTCTGGAGCAGAAAAGGGCCATCACAAAGGTCCTCTCAAAAGACAAGAAGACCAGGTCGCTGGTTCCTACTTGGCAAGATGTGGATGTTTTAGAGTCTATAGATGCAGCTCTAAGCCCGCTCCTCGAATTCACGGATGCCTTGTCCGGTGAGTCCTATGTCTGTGTGTCATTCGTAAAACCAGTGATGCATCTGCCATGGATGATCTACTTGACATGGCATGCCTCGTTGACCCAAGATTCAAGCTTCTGTACACTCAGGAGGAGAAGAGAGAATACATCAAAGAGAAAGCTGTGTTGGAGATGCTGAAGGGAGAGAGAGCTGTTGTGGTAAGGGAAGAGGAGTCCAGAGAAGAAGCCATGGGAGATGCTTCTGCAGCAGTGACACTAGCCAAGAAAACAAAGCGGTTGTTGGCTAGCTTTTTTTCCAAACAGGTCCACCAGTACCAACACAGAAGACTTGAGTGTACAGAAGGCAGTTGAGAGGGAGCTCAGCAACTACCTTCTGTCTCCAGATGCTGACAATGACTCAAATCCTCTGGATTGGTGGAAAGTCTCTCATAAGAACTTCCCCAGAGTAGGACAACTGGCAAAACATTACTTGTGTATTCAAGCCACAAGCTCCCCCTCTGAGAGGGTTTTTAGTACAGGTGGCAACATTGTCACATGTAAAAGGGCATCTTTGAGGCCAGATAATGTAGACCAGCTTGTATTTCTTGCCAGAAACCTCTAGAGCCTGTCATAGGGTGTCATCAACGCCAAACAATGTCCCTGCCCCAGCGACATGTGTTCTTGTTATTGCTCACACTTTTTCTGTTTTCTTCAGCAACTCTGAGCATTTTTCATATTTTTTATCCTGGCTGAAGCACTTTTATTTCAATCTATAAGAATAAAATAATCAGCCTATGTTGTTTAAAGTTAAAGATATTAATATTGACAAAGGTGAGAGTTTTATGTTTATTTGACGGTGATTTCACATTTCTTGTTTGTATGACGGTTAAATACAAATAAAAGGTGAACATTAATTTATTTGTGCCGTTTTTATTTCTAAATTATTATATAATTTTAGAAGAGGAGGTTTCATAGACTTGGCAAATTCATTTTACAGAAGTTTGAAGGTACAGACATCCGTTGTGGGCGTCCTTGGCAGTTTTTCTGAGGATTTATATTGTTCATATCGATATCGGAGTTATATCGTATCAACTGAAATTAAGAAATATATCATGATATACATTTTGGTCATATCGTTCAGCCATATTTGCATAATGTTTTCAATCTGGCTTGCGAACACGTACACATCGTAATCGTTGTCAGGTGACAAGACATCAGGTAACATCAGGTAACATCAGAGGGTAGACTAGGGCCTCTCAAGGTAACGTTGATTAAACCCCCATCACCGACCAGCAGTCTGGAAAACGACACTATTTCAGACATGATATCATGCAGAAATATAGTGTACGCAGCCAGGTCTGGAGCAGTTATTACACACATATTTATACAACACCGTATCTCCAAACTATTCAATCTGACCACCGACATCTCCACCCTCTCTTACAATAGATTCAGTAGACGATTCGGATAACCCAAAATTTTGCTCTGAAGGATTAAATGATCGATACGATTCGCTGTTCGACCCCCACCCCACCTGTTGTGAATTTGAATCATGGTCTAACGACGAAGTTGGAACTGATTCTGCTTGATCGTCAGCCATTGATCTAGCCATGTTTAATAATTCCAACAAGGTATCAGTGGTAGACTCAGATCTATTCTGATTCTCCATTGTCCGAATTAAATAGTGTAATGTCTCTGTGTTACCGTGCTGTTCAAAGGAACAAAAACCGCCGTGGTCGCGTTTTCTAGATTTAATTACTGCTCCCTGATTACAAACTGTTTCACCACAACGCTTTGACATTTTTAAAAGATTTTTTATTTATTTAAACAAAACTAGTAAAAAAAAATCACACACAGTAAATGTAATAAGTTAAATAGTCAAATGTTTTTTTTTAAAAAAAAAAAGAGTTAAAAGAGTGTTTATTTTACGCTGTTGTTCCATTTTAATGTGTTAATACATTGATGATTCAAGTGAGTATAACGCTGATCAGTCATCTATTAGGATGGTCTGAATCCTGCACTCTGGGATTGATTGCTTTAGTCTCCGCCCACATACCTGGAGGAAAAGCGGTAATTTTCCACTCGAGTAAAGCTCTCGTGGAAGTAACATCGACCGTCATGTTTGTGACTTATTTCTCCTCTATATAGGTATGTTGTGCATGTTTTACCCATCTGTTTTATCTGTGTTAACTTGCTGACATTTTGAGACGTGCTTATATTTTGTTTCTGATAGTTTTTGAGTAGAGATAAATAAGTTGTCGTGTGTCTCTCAAATATTTGTCAGTCGGAGCATGGACCTGAGCGACCGTAACTGTTTTACGCTTGTTCTTTCTAGGCTTTGTTGACACAAGCTGTTCAGTAGAACCCACAGCACGATTTTTGAACACGGGTGTGTTGATCTTGTTTACAAGATTTGATAATCCATGAGCAGTAAACAAACAAACACAAAAAAACATAAAACCACATTTAAATATAACCGTCAAATATCTAATTATTACAAGGCTTACTGAGCACGGGGTTATCCGACCTGACTCGCGGAGCTGCACCGCCTGAGTTCGATCCTTTGTGTAAAATAAAAAGTATAGGCTAATCATTCTACACATACACAACACATCATACATAGGCACAAATACTTATAAAATACGATGTCCGGAATAGACACAATGTCAGCATCACCTGTAGCGTTAGATATCTGTTTAACCATTACAGCAGACCCATAAATTTGTTTATAAATAAACATTCTTAATAATGCATAATAATAATAATAATAATAATACACTTACTGTTATGATACACAGCCATCTTCTCTTTGAAGTATTGCTCAAAATAAAAACAAAACTTTAGCGGTGAGCTAAAATGAGAACCCACCAGTTCATCTAAATTACTCAGCGCAAACACTGGTACACAGCCGAAATCTTAAACTTCTGCGTAACTGACTCCGCTTTTAAGCACAGTGCTTACCTATTTGTGGGGATTTCGTAAAGCCATTAACACCCCAAGACGCTAACTCATTATCATAAACAAACTGATAGGATTACACCATGACCCCTGGTCATAAAATAAGTGTCTCCCCCACAAAACTCCTGGTCAGGAAAAACACAGAGTAATAAATTAGATGCACATAGAAAACAGAATTGTAGAGTCATAAATTAGATGCACATAGCCTACAGAAACTGTCTGCAGGTGAAACACGTGTATGGGCGTGGGTTTAGAGAGTGAGAGAGAGGTGTGTCTGAAACACGTGTGTATGGGCGGGGTTTAGAGAGAGAGGTGATTCGGTTTTAATATCATTACTGTGTTACCCCAGCGCATGGAAGACATCTCGCGAAAAGTTATCTTCTAGTTTAAACGATATGGCGATTCTTTTAGCCAACACTTTGACATTTTTACCTCATAAGGATCTTTGTTTAGAAGTCATGTAATATGCGCGATTCTTTTTAAACAGCTCTTTTAATAACTTTTACCTCCTAAAGGTTTATGTTTGAAAGACACGTAATACACACGATTCTTTTAAACAGATTCTTAAAAAAAAGCTTTTTTATTCAAAGGAAAACCGGGTCCCCTGAAAACGTAATCAACATTTGTTTTCATTTATTTTTCAAACAAATTTTCTACTCATATATGTACACATTCAAACATCATGCTTTTATGTGTTTACACAAATGAAATACCCCCACACAGCAACACAAACACATACCCAATATTAATCATTGACAGGCTTTTTCAGATGTATTTTGCCCCCCCCCCCCCCCCCCCCCCCCCCCAAAACCGGACTCCTTAACATAAATACCTTTGTTGCTGTCACCCCCACCGCCCCCTCCACACACCTCCACCACAGCCCAGACACACACAGGGGCCAGATTGACCCAGTGATGCCGTTGATACCCCCACCACTAGTCATAAAATTAGGTTACCTACCAAAATGGCAGTCATGGAAGCACAAAGGGCCATAAATCAGCACAGACTACTTTGATTGACAATTTGACAGAAAGTGTATGATATAACAACTGCCACTGAAGTTGACAGCTGGAGAAGGCAGCTTGCAATATATAGTGGTCATATTGACTAGAATGCGATCGTGTAGAAAGGACCATTGGCTAGCCAGCACAAGGTCTCCTATGTAGGTAGTCACCATAGTCTGAAAGTAGGTTTACTTCCCAGACTCAGGTCTCCATCAGCCTCCTGCTGAGGTGTTGGAAATGTGGAAAGGAACACCCACCAGCCTAGTGCAAACAGACTTCCTGTCTGTGGAACAATGGCAGCGCTTGAATTGTTTGCCTCAATTTGGTTGTTAGTCACTGGATGAACAACTTCATCAACTTGGTGCATCAACTTCAGGCAGAGAATGCCAAACTTAGATGAATGGTAACAGGGTTTTTCCTCAAGATCCTACCTTGAGTTTCCTAGAACACTCTGGGGTGCAGCAGCCTTGTGCACAGTCTTGTGGTATTAATATTAAGAGTTTTCTGTTGATTCTAATACTGTCTCTGTCAAGCCTGCTGATGAGTTAGCTGAGGTTAAAGAAAGCCTCCGTAAGAAGCAAGCTCATTTAGAGCTTGGAGTTTCCTGTCCCCCAAACTATAATAGGATCACCTGTGCCCCCAAGTGTTGAGACTTGTAGCTCATGGTACCATTTCCAGCCAGACAAAGACGAATATGTTTACATATTCGAATATAATGAGTCTTTATTTTATTAATCACATATACATTACAGCACAGTGACATTATTTTCTTCGCATAACCCAGCATGTCAGGAAGCTGGGGTCAGAGCATAGGGTCAGCCATGATGCAGTTCCCCTGGAGCAGAGAGGGTTAAGGGTCTGGAGCAGTGCTGCGGCTTGAACCCACGACCTTCCGATCAGTAACCCAGAGCCTTAACCACCAAGATATGATGTTATAACGATTTAATTTGGCTTGTGAAATCGACAGAAAAAAGAGACAATATACAGACAGGGGAATAGGTGTTATTCTGCAGGTTTATAGGTAAAAATTCCCAAAGCTGAATATCAAAACTTTAGCTAGCACATTAGCAGAGGTCTAAAACCAAGCCCTGGGCCACAACACAAAACTCAATAGCAGATAAAAATCTAAAATCATTTTAAAAGATAAAATAATCAAACATACTTACAGGTTCTGATTCAGAAGCACAAGATTGTCAGAGCAAAGTGGGAATCGTCCCACTTTTCAGGAGTAGCCTTGGTGTGTAGCCTGCTGTGTACTCGCCCAGGTTCAGGAAGCTGTCCTCAGTAACGTGGGACATGCACAAGCAAACGTTTAGGTTTTACTGCTCAGGAACAGAGTAATAAATAATCAGTAACCACCGATTCCTAATTTAGTCCAAATACTTTATATTTGTTTGAATGCAAACCAAAGTTTTTTCTATATTTTTACATTTGGACTTTTTGTAGCAGAAAACAATACACTGTATGTCATTTGTTATTTATCTTTATATTCTTGTTGAAACATGTCAGTAACATGGACGTAGGAGCCATTATACATTGGGGGACATGTCCCCCACATTTCAAAATCTATTTTTTGTCCCCCACTTTTTCCTCATATCAAGTTTTTTTTTTACATTGCCTGCATTCTCTCAGGATTTCTGAGTTGGAGTCTCCAAATTAAACAATTCCACAGCTTTTAGAAACACAGTTCAATAAATAAAATTTCTCTATAATAAGCACAGGGTTCAGACTCCAGTAGCTAGGGGTCACTGAACTGTTTGCCTCTTGCCAAGCTTGACGAGAGCAAAGTGTCTGTCACTGCAGGGCAACAAACAAAACCTGGTATGGAATTTCAGAGAGAGTTTTCCCTCTTCAAATATTGAAGAATTCTCATCTCTGTGTGAACATTTTGACTAACCATACCATTAAATCATTTATGCACACGTAGCAATGGCACATACACACAATTTTGGTGTGCTAGCTAACTTGCAAATGTATGCATTTTTGACAGTTTCATAGCTAAATAATTATTTTGACAATAAAATCGTCGATCAAAACCAGCAAAAAATTTCATGGGCTGAAATAGCTACGATATTTAAATTCCTACCTCAAATACAAATTGGTAAATCTTACATCTATACAGTGAGGGGAAAAAAGTATTTGATCCCCTGCTGATTTTGTACGTTTGCCCACTGACAAAGAAATGATCAGTCTATAATTTTAATGGTAGATTTTTTGAACAGTGAGAGACAGAATAACAACAAAAAAAATCCAGAAAAACGCATGTCAAAAATTTTATAAATTAATTTGCATTTTAATGAGGGGAAAAAAGTATTTGACCCCCTCTCAATCAGAAAGATTTCTGGCTCCCAGGTGTCTTTTATACAGGTAACAAGCTGAGATTAGGAGCACACTCTTAAAGGGAGTGCTCCTAATATCAGCTTGTTACCTGTATAAAAGACACCTGTCCACAGAAGCAATCAATCAATCAGATTCCAAACTCTCCACCATGGCCAAGACCAAAGAGCTCTCCAAGGATGTCAGGGACAAGATTGTAGACCTACACAAGTCTGGAATGGGCTACAAGACCATTGCCAAGCAGCTTGGTGAGAAGGTGACAACAGTGCGATTATTCGCAAATGGAAGAAACACAAAAGAACTGTCAATCTCCCTCGGCCTGGGGCTCCATGCAAGATCTCACCTCGTGGAGTTGCATTGATCATGAGAACAGTGAGGAATCAGCCCAGAACTACACGGGAGGATCTTGTCAATGATCTCAAGGCAGCTGGGGCCATAGTCACCAAGAAAACAATTGGTAACACACTACGCCGTGAAGGACTGAAATCCTGCAGCGCGCGCAAGGTCCGCTGTTCAAGAAAGCGCATATACATGCCCGTCTGAAGTTTGCCAATGAACATCTGAATGATTCAGAGGACAACTGGGTGAAAGTGTTGAGGTCAGATGAGACCAAAATGGAGCTCTTTGGCATCAACTCAACTCGCCATGGGTCATGGATGGATATTCCAGCATGACAATGACCCAAAACACACGGCCAAGGCAACAAAGGAGTGGCTCAAGAAGAAGCACATTAAGGTCCTGGAGTGGCCTAGCCAGTCTCCAGACCTTAATCCCATAGAAAATCTGTGGAGGGAGCTGAAGGTTCGAGTTGCCAAACGTCAGCCTCGAAACCTTAATGATTTGGAGAAGATCTGCAAAGAGGAGTGGGACAAAATCCCTCCTGAGATGTGTGCAAACCTGGTGGCCAACTACAAGAAACGTCTGACCTCTGTGATTGCCAACAAGGGTTTTTAAACCAAGTACTAAGTCATGTTTTGCAGAGGGGTCAAATACTTATTTCCCTCATTAAAATGCAAATCAATTTAAAACATTTTTGACGTGCGTTTTTCTGGATTTTTTTGTTGTTATTCTGTCTCTCACTGTTCAAATAAATCTACCATTAAAATTATAGACTGATCATTTTTTTGTCAGTGGGCAAACGTACAAAATCAGCAGGGGATCAAATACTTTTTCCCTCACTGTACGTTTGTGTGCTCGAGCGTCCGAATGCTGTGTCGTAACCGCCCTCACCTCAGGATGCAAGGTGTTCTTTGACTGAGGGTCATGGAATATCTCACTCTCAATTTCTATATACACTTTTGGGTCGTTTTAAAGATCCATTTTTTTCTTATGTTAAAAGAACCAACAGATAATATGACATCCTTCAATTTGGAAACATTATAGAATCTCGTTATGAAAATTCAAATAGGTCAATCTCCTTACCAGGAGGTACCTCACCCCGATTTATCATCACACGTGGGGTTAAACAAGGCCCTATTTCTCCAATTCCCTTTGTAATGAAAGAAATTATTTACAGAAATGCTTTCTATTTTTATTACAAATTCAAACATGGCTCCGTTAAAGGTACTTGGGCAACCAGTAATCACCAGCCAGTTAGCAGATGATACAAGCATCTCTATGAAGCAGCTAACGGAAGTTCCCAAGATATTACATACAATTCAAATTTTCTCCAAAGCCTCCGTTCTAAAGCTAAATTTGAATAAGTGTGAGCTAATGCCGGTTCAGCAAAGACGCTTAACAGAGGCTTACAGCGTCCCCATAAAATCCACAGTTAAATACTCGGGCAAGTAAATATCCAAAGACTCAACTGAAAGTGAAAATATGAATGTGTGGAAAGTAGTAGATGAATAAAGTAAACATTGCTCATGGTTATTAAGAGATATTAGCTTATTGGGTTGAATATTTTATCTATCCTGCATACTCAAAGTAGAGCTATTAATAAAGATAAATCAGGTTGATTTTGATTATATCTGGATCAGGAAAATTCATTACATTAACAGAGCAGAGATGACCAAAGAATTTAAAGATAGAGGCCTACAAGCCATCGGTTTTAATTGTATAAATGGGACCTTGAAAATTAATTGGTTAAAACCTTTCCTCAACAACAACTTCTGGTTCCATATTCCCAGAGAAATATTTAAGAAATTGGGAGGGATCAGATTTTTACTTGGATATGATTTCAATATTCAATGTTTACTGATTAAATTATCGCAGCATCACCAGCAGGTCATGTTATATTGGAAACAGTTGCACCTCCAGGATTATTTTCTATGCTGTAATTACAAAACTAAAAGATCGGAGACCCCCACTTTGAAGATAAAACCTTTCGTAGCATGTGAAAATATGCTGTTATATTTTTACTGTTTAATGTTTTACTGCAGAATCACATAAAATCCACCATTAAATATTGTTCATTTACACACACACACACACACACACACACACCAAGGCCCTACCTGCTTTGCAGAATAAACCAGTTAGACGGTGTCAGTAAAACTAGACGGCTCTATTTTGTGTCGAGGGGAAAATAAACCATTTCAGGAGTAAAAACACAGTGAGTATCTAAATCTAAAGCTATAATATATGAACACACTGAATGTACACCAGATGCAGAAGAGTTTTGTGGGTTTGTACTGAAGTTTGAATGTACACAGGTTGTTTTATGACTTGATACCGTGACTATTTCCTGTAAGTGAACTCTGTGCTGATACAGGGTTTGATTTAACACACCGATGTTGGAGTGAAGTAAACGTGTGTCCTGCTGTAATCTGGAGGAGACATGACCTCCAACATGAGTGTGTCTGGAGACCAGGACTTAAAGAAAGACGAGAGGTGAGTTACTTTTCCATTCACCAGCAATAATTACACACCGTCTCATGGGAACAGATCTGTGTCTCTAAACACTCACTAGTTTACAGAGGAACTAAACTTTGGTTTAAGGTGTTTAATAGCAGTGAATATATCACTGATCTGATCTAAGAACAGTTTAGAGAAATCATTCACTGAGAGAAGAGTGAAAAGGACTGTGTAATGTGGAGGAGAAGTGCAGTGTAGCTTTGGGTCAGTGAACTCTACAGGCTTTAAGACCCAGCTGAGTCAGTTATCTGTGATTGGGACTCCTGACATCAGTGTAATTCCTGAGGTATGAGGCGTGTCTCCTGTTTGAATAAGTGTGCAGACTGTAGCTGAATTAAAAAGATGGAATTATTGGTGTTTAATGATGAACACATTGTGTAACAGTGCTGAGACAGCAGAGTACAGTCAAACCTTGGATTGCGAGCATAATTCGTTCCGGAAGCGTGCTCGTAATCCAAAGCGCTCGTATATCAAAGCGATTTCCCCATAAGAAATAATGGAAACTCGGATGATTCGTTCCAAAACCCAAAAATATTCATATACATAATAATGATTAACACAAAATACCATTTTATATTTTTACTATTTAAATTTAATATAAAGTAATCCAATTTATTAATTATTGTGTAGGACGACATTCACTGTTACTAATGGAATCACTGCTGTCTGTTGGCTCGCCGGAATCTTTTTCTTTTTGTACGACATTAACAAGGAACCTATCCAGTGACACTCGCTTTTGCCTCCTTTTAAGGATTCCTCCTTCGCGGAAATGTGACATTGCATTGCCGTTAAACAGATTCATCGCTCGCACTGCTACAGTCTTACTCGGGTGGTGCTTTTCTACAAAATTTTGCGCTGTTTCCAACATTTTACACGCCTCCCTAATCTCATTTGAAGTGAGGGATTTTCTCTGTGTTTTTCTCCTCCCTGATCAATGGGCTGCAGTAATGGAGTGGTGTTGGGAGGAAGGAACTTGACCTTAATGAACTCAAATTCCTCCAGTATGTCATCCTCAAGGTCTGGAGGATGAGCAGGGGCATTATCCATAACCAGCAAGACTTTGAGTGGAAAAAGGGAAAAAGTTCTAAAAGGTATTTCTTCACTGCATGACCGAAGACCTCGTTGATCCACTCACCGAACAAGATACGAGTGACCCAAGCCTTGCTGTTGGAACTCCACATAACGTTTAACTGGCTCTTCTGCACCCTTGCATTTCTTGAAGGCTTGTGGATTCACGGAATGATACACGGGCAGGGGCTTGACTTTGAAAGCGCCACTTGCATTAGCACAAAACAAGAGGGTGAGACGGTCTTTCATGGGCTTCTGACCAGGAATTGCATTCTCTTCTGCTGTAATGTAGGTCCTCTTTGGCATCTTTTTCCAAAAAAGCCCCGTGTCATTGCAGTTGAAAACTTGTTGCGGCAGGTAACACTCGTAAACCATGAGCTTCTGGAAATCGGCAACGAAAAGAAAAAAAGAAAAGCAGCGTATACGTACCACTCGTATTGCAAGACCTCGCTCGTATATCATGTTAAAATTTATTACAACTTTTTGCTCGTCTTGCGGAACACTCGCAAACCAAGTTACTCGCAATCCAAGGTTTGACTGTATTAATTATTGCTGATATTTCTGTTCTAATTACAGAATGATGGAGGGAAAGAGATCAGACTCACCAGAATCCAGCTGTGTGTCCATGAAGAGTGACCGGTCAGTGGGTGTTCCACTTAACTTCAGAGACGGAGCCAGTTCTCCTGATATGAGGTCAGTACAGTGAGGTGTTTTACAGCAGTGTTCCACCTGATCAAACTCACTGGTCTCATTATGAAGCCCTTCATGAGCTTTATCAGGTGTTGAAGCAGTAAAACACTAAAGTGTGCAGTGCTGCAGCTCTCGGACTGGCAGTGAGGAAAACTGCTTTAAGAGTTCAGTTCAGCCTGCAGTCCCTGAGCTGGAGGGTCTGTGGTGCTACACAACAACATTTACATCTGGGACATTAATGACTAGACCACTATTTTTTCATAAACATGTTAGTGTCAGTGAGGAAACCCTGAAATCAGTGTATTGTGTTAAGAGGATAGTGTTAAATATCTGTCTCTGTATGTATTAGTGTGTTGTGCAGCTATGAATACATATAGTCTATATTACATCATGTGTTTTATTTGTTCACAGACCACAAAAGAAGAAATCAAACATCTGCAGAAATCAGCTGGACTCCATATTCAAGGTGTGTGTGTCTTTTTAATGTGTGTAACTTGTGTGTGAGTAGGTTGCTGTGGTAATAGAAAGAGACCTTTCTTCTTTTCATAAAATAAAAGCATCTCTCAATGTGTAACATTCTAATATTTAGATGTGTTCCTGTGTGTTTCTAACCAGGAGCTGGAACACAAAGTCATCACTCTGATAAAGAATGAGCTGAAGAGGTTTAGGAAGCTCCTGAGTCCAGATTACCCAGCATGCACTGAGAGGGAGGTGAAGGATGAGGAGGATCTGCACAGTGTCAGAGAGGGAGCGCTGAAGATCACACTGCACGTCCTGAAGAACATGAACCACACAGATCTCGCTAACACACTGCACAACAGTAAGAGTTCTGAGTCATGGCTTTATTCCATCAGGTTCACTTTAGAGAGAGGAAATAGTTTTAGATATGAACACCTTTATTTTGAAGTTTGAGTTTAGTATCATGTACATCTGGTGCTTTTCTGTTCTGTTCGTGGTCCAGTTTGTGATTACTCTGTAAACTGGTCCTGTTCCTTCAATAATATTTAGTCCATGAATCAGGAATGAACAGCAGCATTTGAAAGAATTTTACGTTTTATATTGTGCTCAGTGATTTTGCATTAAAACATGTTATTACTTTGTTTATTAGAGTCTGTGGCTTCTGTGTATCAGACAGAGCTGAAATCCAGCCTGAGAGAGAAGTTTAAAAGAATTAATGAAGGAATCTCACAGCATGGAAGCTCAGCACTTCTGAATGAGATCTATACAGATCTCTACATCACAGAGGGTTGGAGTGGAGACGTCAATAACGAACATGAGGTGAGACAGATTGAGACAGCGTCCAGGAGACCAGCAACACAGGAGACGCCCATCAAATGTAACGAGCTCTTTAAAGACAAGTCCATCAGAAGAGTGCTGACTAAAGGAGTTGCTGGAATTGGAAAAACAGTCTCTGTGCAGAAGTTCATTCTGGACTGGGCTGAAGGAAAAGCAAATCAGGACGTCACCTTCATGTTTCCACTTCCCTTTCGAGAGCTGAATCTGATGAAGCAGAGAAATCTCAGTCTGATGGAGCTTCTTCATCACTTTTTCCCAGAAATGAGAGAACTAGAATTACCAGACTGTGACTCCTACACAGTGGTGTTGATCTTTGATGGTCTGGATGAGTGTCGACTTCCTCTAAATTTCCAGAAGAATGAGAGATTGTGTGATGTGACAGAGTCAGCCTCGGTGGATGTGCTGCTGACAAACCTCATCAAGGGGAACCTGCTTCCCTCTGCTTTCCTCTGGATAACCTCTCGACCAGGAGCAGCCAATCAGATCCCTCCTGAGTGTGTAGACCAGGTAACTGAGGTACGAGGCTTCAGTGATCCTCAGAAAGAGGAGTACTTCAGGAAGAGGATCAGTGATCAGAGCCTGGCCAATAAAATCATCACACGCATGAAGTCTTCAAGAAGCCTCTACATCATGTGCCACATCCCAGTCTTCTGCTGGATCTCAGCCACTGTTCTAGAGAGAATGTTGGGTGAAGCAGAGAGTGGAGAGGTCCCCAAGACTCTGACTCAAATGTTCACACACTTCCTGATCTTTCAGATCAAACACAAGGACCAAAAGTACCATCAGAAATGTGACCCTGATCCTCAGCAGACCAGAGAGAGTATCCTGGCACTGGGGAAACTGGCTTTCCAACAGCTGGAGAAAGGAAACCTGATCTTTTATGAGGAAGACCTGAGAGAGTGTGGCATTGATGTTGGAGAAGTGGCAGTGTACTCAGGAGTGTGTACCCAGATCTTCAGAGAGGAGTTTGGGCTTCACCTGGGGAATGTGTTCAGCTTTGTACATCTAAGTGTTCAGGAGTTTCTGGCTGCTTTATACACATTTCTCCACTTTATTTTTAGAAAGACAAATGTGTTAGTGGAGCAACGCACTGGACTTTTCCATTTCTTCAGCAAGTCAACCATGTCCGATTTCCTCAGGACTGCAGTGGACAAGGCCTTACAGAGTGAGAATGGACACCTGGACCTGTTCCTCCGCTTCCTTCTGGGTCTCTCACTGGAGTCCAATCAGGCTCTCTTACGAGGCTTAATGCCTCAGACAGGAAGTAGCTCTCACAGCAAACAGGAAACAGTCGAGTACATCAAGGAGAAGATCAGGGAGAATCCATCTCCAGAGAAATCCATCAATCTGTTCCACTGTCTGAATGAACTGAATGATCATTCTCTAGTGCAGGAAGTACAGACTTACCTGAACAGAGAAGGTAGCAGTCGTCTCAGTGGAACCAGACTCTCTCCTGCTCAGTGGTCAGCTCTGGTGTTTGTGTTACTGAACTCGGATCAGGAGCTGGATGAGTTTGATTTGAGGAAATATGACCCATGAGAGGAATGTCTTCTGAAGCTGCTGCCAGTGGTCAAAGCCTCCAGAAAAGCTTTGTGAGTATTTTTATTTATAAATGTATTACTGCATGGTTTGTTATTTTAATGTAACACTGAACTGCACTGTTTGGATTAATGCTTGTTAATAGTTACTCTAATTAGCGTTAAACAAACCTCTGGTACTGTTACATGTCAGGATTTCCCCTTGAAGCAGCGTGCTCTTAGCACAAATGCGCTAGCACCTGCTTTTATGTTGTTGACAGTAGTGACATTTGAACACATGTGTTTGTTTATGTTTCTGTCATGTCTCCTCCCTGTTCTGTCATTGGCTGGGATTTCACATGTGTCTGAATCGCCCTCAGCTTTGAGCATTTACGACACCGATCATGTCTACACACATATACCGTGCACCTCCCAGCACACAACGCGGAATATTATAGTAGAATAGAAAAGAAACTACGATAGATAACCATAGTCATAGTTCAGGTCATGTTTCATGGTTCATGTTTAGATTCATAGTCATAGTTCATGTCATGTTTCATGTTTAGGTTCGTTAGTTTAGTTCACGCTGGTTTCTCCGCTGCCAGTCCCTCGCTGTAGCTTATGTTTCATGTTTTGTATCTCGACCCTGTTTTCCGTGTCCACGACCTTGATTCCTGCCTAGCCCTGTGTATGCCTGTTTGCCGATCGTCGGACCTTTTGCCTGTTTTTGGATTACGTTTTGGACCACGTTTTGGATTTGTCTGCCTGTCTGTCTCCTAAATAAAACTGTTATCCTGCGCTTGCATCCGTCTGAACTTCCTCACGTCACGATACGTGACAGAATATTCTGCCTATCATGGATGCAGCAGGAGAACGGAGAGGATGCAGAACCCGGAAGTCCATGCCAATCATCCCCGCCTTGGACTCGATACAGTTTCCACAAGAGACTTTCGTGGTCCTTCCCGATCGGTATGATGGGTTCTTTGGCTACCCGGACTATTTTTTGGTAGATTGTCAGTTCTATTTCTCCAGCCTGTTTGACCCGAAGCCAGAGAAGAAGCAATGGATAAGGTTCATGGTGTCCCGGTTTTTTGGCCCAGCTCGCAATTGGGTGCAGCGATTAGCAGCTATGAGATCCCGGGAACTGGAGAACAGTAGGCAATTCATGGACCTGTTTTTGAAGGAGTTTGGAGAACCAGGGCAGAGCTACAACCTGGATAAGCTGTTGAAGGGAGTCAATGTGGCGAACAAGGCTGACCTACCGTTCCACATGCATCATGAGTGGATGAACCACCAAGTGTATGTTAACACGGACAACCGAGCTCTGCTCATGTCCAAGCCTGCTGACCCAGTTGACCAAGTTCCGCTTATGTCCAAGCCTGCTGACCCGGCCAACCAAGTTCCATTCACGTCCAAGCCTGCTGACCCAGTTGACCAAGTACCGCTCATGTCCAAGCCTGTTGACCCGGCCGACCAAGTTCCGTTCATGTACGAGCCTGCCGACCAAGTTCCATTCACGTCCAAGCCTGCCGACCCGGCCAACCAAGTTCTGCCCATGCCCAAGTCTGCTGACACGGCCGACCAAGTTCTGCCCATGCCCAAGTCTACTGACCCAGCTGCCCAAGCTCCGCTCAAGCCCAAGTCTACCGACATGGCTGACCAAGATCCGCTCAATCCTGAGGTTAACCTGGTGACCTCAGTGCCCCCGTATGAGGTAATCTCCCACCCTCCCTCCCCTGTAATGGATCTTGTTCGGTCTGCCCGCTCTGCTGAGGACACTGCTCGGCACCCCTGTTCAGCCAAGAGCGTCACTCAGCACTCCTGCACCACTGGGTACGGCACTCTGTTTCCCTGCTCAGCTGAGGTCGTCGCTCTGCCTTCGTGCTCGGCTGAGGTCGTCGCTCTGCCTTCCTGCTCGGCTGAGGTTTTCTCTATGCCATCCTGCTTCGCAGAGGACGTCGCTCTGCCCATATGTTCCGCTGAAGACGTCGTTCCTCTTAGTTGCGGCGCGCCATGTGTCACTCCCCCTTCCTGCTCCACGGAGGACTTCGTTTCCCCCTCCTGCGTTGCGGAGAGCTTCGTTCATCCCTTTGGACTCACAGAGACCCACGCTCTTCTCCCTGGCCTCGCAGGGGACCTTGCTTCGATTTCCTGCACTGCTGAGTACAGCGCTCTGTTTCCATGCTCCGCTGAGGACTTCGCTCGGCCTGCCTGCTTGGCTGTGGTCATCACTCTGCCTTCCTGTTTCGTCGGGGACGTCGCTCCGCTTCCCTGTTCCGCCATGGATGTCACTATGCTTTCCTGCTCTGCTGTGAATGTCGCTCTGCTTTCATGCTCCGCTGAGGACGTCGCTCTGCTTTCATGCTCTGACGAGGACGTTGCTCTGCTTCCCTGCTCTGCCGTGTACGTCGCTCTGCTTTTTTGTTTTGTCAAGGATGCTGTGCGGTCTCCTGGCTCTGCTTGGGACATTCTGCCCAGGGGACCGGGGCCGCCAATGGAGATGAATGTTTCAGGGCACTCTGTGAGGAGTGTCCTTGGGGGGGGTTCTATCACGATTTCCCCTTGAAGCAGCGTGCTCTTACAGTGAGGTGAAAAAAGTATTTGATCCCCTGGTGATTTTGTACGTTTGCCCACTGACAAAGAAATGATCATTCTATAATTTTAATGGTAGATTTATTTGAACAGTGAGAGACAGAATAACAACAAAAAAATCCAGAAAAACGCATGTCAAAAATGTTATAAATTGATTTGCATTTTAATGAGGGAAATATGTATTTGACCCCTCTGCAAAACATGACTTAGTACTTGGTGTTAAAACCCTTGTTGGCAATCACAGAGGTCAGACGTTTCTTGTAGTTGGCCACCAGGTTTGCACACATCTCAGGAGGGATTTTGTCCCACTCCTCTTTGCAGATCTTCTCCAAGTCATTAAGGTTTCGAGGCTGACGTTTGGCAACTTGAACCTTCGGCTCCCTCCACAGATTTTCTATGGGATTAAGGTCTGGAGACTGGCTAGGCCACTCCAGGACCTTAATGTGCTTCTTCTTGAGCCACTCCTTTGTTGCCTTGCCCGTGTGTTTTGGGTCATTGTCATGCTGGAATACCCATCCACGACCCATTTTCAATGCCCTGGCTGAGGGAAGGAGGTTCTCACCCAAGATTTGACGGTACATGGCCCCGTCCATCGTCCCTTTGATGCGGTGAAGTTGTCCTGTCCCCTTAGCAGAAAAACACCCCCAAAGCATAATGTTTCCACCTCCATGTTCAATGGTGCGATGGTGTTTTTGGGGGGTCATAGGCAGCATTCCTCCTCCTCCAAACACCGCGAGTTGAGTTGATGCCAAAGAGCTCCATTTTGGTCTCATCTGACCACAACACTTTCACCCAGTTGTCCTCTGAATCATTCAGATCAATGCAACTCCACGAGGTGAGATCTTGCATGGAGCCCCAGGCCGAGGGAGATTGACAGTTCTTTTGTGTTTCTTCCATTTGCGAATAATCGCACCAACTGTTGTCACCTTCTCACCAAGCTGCTTGGCCATGGTCTTGTAGCCCATTCCAGACTTGTGTAGGTCTACAGTCTTGTCCCTGACGTCCTTGGAGAGCTCTTTGGTCTTGGTCATGGTGGAGAGTTTGGAATCTGATTGATTGCTTCTGTGGACAGATGTCTTTTATGCAGGTAACAAACTGAGATTAGGAGCACCCCCTTTAAGAGTGTGCTCCTAATCTCAGCTCGTTACCTGTATAAAAGACACCTGGGAGCCGGAAATCTTTCTGATTGAGAGGGGGTCAAATACTTATTTCCCTCATTAAAATGCAAATCAATTTATAACATTTTTGACATGCCTTTTTCTGGATTTTCTTGTTGTTATTCTGTCTCTCACTGTTCAAATAAATCTACCATTAAAATTATAGACTGATCATTTCTTTGTCAGTGGGCAAACGTACAAAATCAGCAGGGGATCAAATACTTTTTTCTCTCACTGTTGCACAAATGCGCGAGCACCTGTTTTTCCGTTGTTGACAGTAGTGACATTTGAACACGTGTGTGTGTGTTTGTTTCCGTCATTAGCTGGGATTTCACATGTGTCTGAATCGCCCTCAGCTGTGAGCATTTACGACACTGATCATGTCCACATATATACCGCGCGCCTCCCAGCACACAATGTGGAATATTATAGTAGAATAGAAAAGAAACTACGATAGATAACCATAGTCATAGTTCATGTCATGTTTCATGTTTAGGTTCGTTAGTTTAGTTCACGCTGGTTTCTCCGCTGCCAGTCCCTCGCTGTAGCTTATGTTTCATGTTTTGTATCTCGACCCTGCTTCCGTGACCACGACTTTGATTCCTACCTAGCCCTGTGTATGCCTGTTTGCCGATCGTCTGACCTTTTGCCTGTTTTTGGATTATGTTTTGGATCACGTTTTGGATTTGTCTGCCTGTCTGTCTCCTAAATAAAACTGTTATCCTGCGTTTGCATCCGTCTGAACTTCCTCATGTCACGATACGTAACATTACAGAAGATTGTTTCACTTTTTACACTAACACGTTACGTCTGCACTGAGATCTGGGCCATATGGACAAAACCTTATATCACCATTTATTACCTTTTCTCTAAAACTGATGAAAATGATCTCTACAAAATAACTGCATGTATTCATGACTGCTTTTTGATCATTTTGTGAATTAAACACCAGTGAAAGGCACATTTTCTTTTCTCCTTTTACTTGAAAGTGACATTGAACAGAACTTCACTATGGAGAGCAAGAAAAACATAACACTGTCACCATGGGAACAGTATGAATACAACGTGTGTGTGTGTGTGTGAGTTAAAGGTACAGGAGCAGTGTAACTGTGTAACTACAGTGCATATTAAATTGTTTTAGACATTTTAAAGCTCACACATCTGATGTTATTTTTTTATTTATGCTATGCTAACAGAAAGAATAAGTTAATATTACCTTTCTTACATTTTATTGCCTGTTTCTGTTCTGTTTCACCAACGAAATATTTCCAAACAAAGCCACAGCACGTCCTGCTCCTTTTTGTTCAAACAAAAAACCATCTGTTTTCAGTCCTGTAAGGATCATAGTTACTATAATAATTTATTATTATTATTATTATTATTATTATTATTATTATTATTATCAGTTACAACGATCCTTCAATGAAAACAGATGGGTTTTTTGTTTGATCAAATGCTTTATTATGATAAAGCATTTGTTTATAATAATTGTAGTAGTAGTAATAATAATAATAATAATAATAATAATAATAATAGTAGTAGTAGTACTGATGTGGTGTCCTGTCCTCTGATTTCTGTGTGTAAGAGAACACACTCACATTTCTGTTACATGGTACACTTTAGCTGGATTATGGCTGTGTTTGTGGTCAGAGTTCTGATATTTCATCATTTCTCTTCCAGGCTGTGGGGGTATAATCTGACAGAGGAAAGCTGTAGAGTTCTGTCCTCAGTTCTCAGCTCAAACTCCTCCAGTCTGAGAGAACTGGACCTGAGTCACAATAACTTGCAGGATTCGGGAGTGAAGCTGCTCTCTGCTGGACTGGAGAATCCACACTGTACACTGGAGACACTGAGGTACACACACACACACCCCAACAATAGTAATAATAATAGTAGTAGTAATAATAATAATTGTACTGATGTGGTGTCCTGTCCTCTGATTTCTGTGTGTAAGATAAACACACACATTTCTGTTACATGGTAAACTTTAGCTGGATTATGGCTGTGTTTGTGTGTTTGAGGTCAATGTTCTGATATTTCATCATTTCTCTTCCAGGCTGTGGGAGTGTAATCTGACAGAGGAAAGCTGTAGAGTTCTGTCCTCAGTTCTCAGCTCAAACTCCTCCAGACTGAGAGAACTGAACCTGAGTAACAATAACCTGCAGGATTCAGGAGTGAAGTTGCTTTCTGCTGGACTGGAGAATCCACACTGTACACTGGAGACACTGAGGTACACACACACACACACACACA
This sequence comes from Ictalurus punctatus, assembly GCF_001660625.3. Classification (NCBI taxonomy): domain Eukaryota; kingdom Metazoa; phylum Chordata; class Actinopteri; order Siluriformes; family Ictaluridae; genus Ictalurus; species Ictalurus punctatus. The sequence continues at coordinate 3,819,721 of NC_030428.2, forward strand.
CACACACACACACACACACACACACACACAGAGCAGAGTTTTAATAAACACAGCTACATCCAGTTTCCATCTGTGTTGAGTGTAATTGTAGTGATGTGATATATTGTCATTCTTGTGTGTGTGAGATGGAAAGTAAATGTTCTGTATATAAAGATTTTGTGTAGTTGATGTTTTCAGAGCTAAAACTGAGTGTGTTAAGTGTGAGAATGTTTTTGTTTTGCAGCATGTATAAATGCAGTATTACAGATGAAGGTTTTGCTGCTCTGGCTTCAGCTCTGAGGTCAAACTCCTCATCACTCCTGAGAGAACTGAATCTGAAGGGTAATAATCCAGGAGAATCAGGAGTGAAGCTGCTCTCTGATCTACTGAAGGATCCACACTGTAAACTGGAGACATTATAGTGAGTTACTGACTTACTATCTCTTTACTCTACTCTACTGTATCATACTGAATAATGTGTGTGTGTTGGTGTTTATGCTGATGTTGTGAGTTTACACTGATGCTCTTCTGTCTTTCAGCATTAAGAAGCACAAACTCACCAGGACTGTTGTATGACAGGAGTCTCATCTCAAACCTCTTCTCCAGGATAAAGCAGTTTTGGTGAAGAGTTAGAAGCCGTCCCACATTTCCAGCAGTTTGGGAGCTAAATCATTAAACTTAAAGGGACAGAGCAGATACAAAGCCAAGAACAGGCAGAAGGTAATACACAGGAGAAATCAACACACGTATTGAAATATCTGCTGTACCAAGCAACAGCAAGGATCTGCCCCGGGGATGGAGACTGACGAGGCTTAAGTACACGTCCGGAAATGTACAGCTGACTGATCTCAAAGCACGAGGCAGGAGCAGGCATGTAAATGGTAAATGGTCTGCACTTATATAGCGCTTTTTTAACCTTAGTGGTTCCAAAGCACTTTACACTGTCTCACATTCATGAGGTTTGTGCCAATGAGTAGATGTGAAAATACAGTGGAAAATTTCCCTTGCAACCTGCCAACCTTTGCTGTGTCATGAACACAGTGGTCAACCCAGGAGAAAAGTGCCTATGCAACAGTGTGTGTTCAGCATGCATGGAGGCACTGGTTCTGTACATAGTGTTACATGAAATAAAACCAGAAATAACACAAATCAATACCCTTGTGCGCATCTCTCTAATGGCCTGATGAGGTCCATGTCAATTCTTTCAACTCAGACCTTGAATAAAGGTAATGGGCACAATGGTGCTATTGGGGTGGCCAGTGGATTTGCAGCTGAAATTAGTAGCCTGGTAACAATTGCTTCCACAGCTCCTTTTTGATGCACCAGTCGACTTAACACTACCCATATGAGTTGATGTTTGGCCAAAAACCTAAGCTACCAGTGGATAGTTTGCTTGATGGTAGTGAGGAAAGGGAAGGAGATAGTGCCCATTCAGATTGGGTGGCCCAACACCAAAAGTATTTGACCTCCATTTATACCAGTTCCCGAAGGCACTTTGAGACTGTGGTCATTCACCGTAGGACCAATTGCCCTGACTCAATAACAATACTACCCCCTCGCACTTTAGTGTATTGTAAGAATCCTTTTCATGGTTGCCGTAAGATTCAGGTTGTCTGGCACTCCACTGTGTTTGAGATTGTAGCCTACATTGATGAAGTGGGAATGCTGTATTAGATCAGACCACATGGAGAAGATGGCCCCATTAAAACTGTCCATTGCTCAGAACTTAAGCCTGTTCTTACCTGGCAAAAATATACCAGGTAAACCAATGGGTAAGGTCTACTGGCCCTTTCCAGCCCCAGGAGAGAGTAGAGCCAGAAGGACCTAGAATTGGAGATTATTCACAAGTGGCCATAGTCCACACGAGAATGGGTGTAAGGAACTGTTGGGTCAAGTGTATGTTGATTCTAGTTCTCAGCCCTCAGCGCTTCAGTCTAGTCCAACAGGGGTACAAAATGATTACTTTCTTATGAGTATAGGTTTATCTTTTGTGTCTCAACCCCAGGTGACCACACGAGAGCAAGAGTTGAATTTAGAAACTTCTCTAGATCTTCATATAGCTCAGTCACTTGTTACGGCCCAGTCTAGGTTGAGTAACCAGCTCAGGATTCAATTGGATTGATCTTTAAATAAGGGGAAACCAGGAATTACAATGCAAACAAGGTTTTGTGAAAAAGGTTGTGGTATATTGTAACAGACAATATATACATATAATGGTACAAATGAACCAATCCAGGTGTATCTTCAGGGTGCGCCAAGGCCAAAATAATAAGCAAAAGTATTCTGTTGTTTAGTTAGCTAGCTTACCTAAAAGGAATATAAAGAAAATACATGTATACTTCCCTAACTACCTAAGCAAAGAAACAGAGAAAAAAGGACCCTCTCCCAAAAGAAATGGCAGCCACACCCCTACTGCCAGTGAACCAATTGAACATGTATACAAAGGTGAAGAGAATGTACAATAATTGGGTGAGACATGAGGACTGCAGATGTGTCCAGAGCAATAAACTGCAATGTCTGTAATGTAAGACACCTAAGAAAGTGCTGCGGGGAGACAGGAGGACAGCTGATTGTCCTTGCATTGGAAAATTACACGTAACCATCTGTCCTCCCCAGATGTGATCTAGAACTTGCAAATGCCTTGATGGAAGAGTGGAGTAACATCTCACAGAAAGAATGGACAAATCTGGTGCAGTCCATGAGGATGAGATGCACTGTAGTACTTAAAGCAGCTGGAGGCCACCAAATACTGACTGTTACTTTTAATATTGACCCCCCCCCCATGACATTTCTGTTCATCAAATGTCTGTTAAACATGTTCAGTTTATGCATCAGTTGTTGAAATTGGAAATAAATTTGCTGTAAATAAAAATATTTTAATTTGAGAGGATGTTTCTTTTATTGCTGAGTATATGTATTTCCATATCCTTCCTGACGGCTATATATATATAGGCTCTATTTCACACTCTGATAACTTACACATTTGAACGTCACTATTTAATTTAAAAAGAGAGAGAGATTACAACTAGGTTTGTCATTTTAGCTGTTATTTATCTATTATCTATATCAGAACCAATGGCACCAAAATAGACAATTTCCTAAAATAGGGCTTACAGTAATATTGTTGTCATAATTACCAGTATGCAGAATAACGGCATAAATGATGAAGAAATGCCAGTATAGAGTGTTAGATGCTCGGGATTACAATTATATTTAGCTGCGTTTTGGGTACAGTGTTGCATATAAAAATAAATAAAGGTCAACTCAAAGATTTTTAGACTTGCATAACGTCTTGCATAGGTGTTGCTTTGCTGGAACTCTTTAGCGTTGTCTCTCTTAGTCCAGTCCCGAATCGTGTGGGTAGATTCGGTTTAGCTCAGGTTAATGCCGCGCGACGTGCGCAGCAACACGAGAGGTTTAAATAACTAGTCACCACTCTCTTAATTGCTGACAGCAGGCAACACTTGACTCAATGGTAGTGTCCATGCGCATCTCAAGCTCGTGTTCGTGCACGCTGTCGCCTCAGCGCCCTCTGCTGGCGCTATCGTGACAGTTTGTTTTAAATTGTTTTTAAACTGTGTAAATTTTGTATGCTCAGAAAGGATATTTTCTAAAAATGTTGTCTTCAACCTGAATGTATTTTTTTCCAACATTCATACATCATACAGAATTCATACAAGAGGAAAATATGTGAAAATATAAAACAGTCTGGATATATTTACATTTATTCATTTAGCAGACGCTTTTATTCAAAGCGACTTACAAATGAGAAAATGTGACTGAATGTGGCAGATGTGTTAGAATTGTAGACATTTTATGTATGTGTACATATGTGCATGATTAATGTGTAATCCTTCTGTCGAGAAATGAGCAGACTGTTGTCTGTGAAATAATCGATACATTTATTGCATATATGGTTGAGAAAAACACTGTGATGTGTATAAAATTTCTACACTCCCTCGACAATGCATGATAACGTTTGTGTTCTTTTACTGAAATAAATATTATGACATTTAAGACCATCTGAGTTATTCTTTTGTGGAGGCTAAAGTGTCGATGAAGAAAGTGTATTACACACCTTCAAATGCGGGGTCTTTTGGTGGTAAAAACGTTTAAAAGACGCTTTACACGCTACACAGAACTGCACCGTTAAAATACAAAAGAAATCGTGTTTTTGTTTATGGTATTGATATGCAGTTTCAGGCCGATCTGGTCGATATGTCTGCATACGCCAAGGAAAACGACAACGTTCATTTTCTGTTGACGCGCATAGACATGTTTAGTAAATATGCGAGGACTCAGGTTTTAAAAAAAACAAATCCGGTGTCGAGGTGTCTAAAGCGTTCCAATCTATACTGGATGAGGGCAGGGTGCCCCGTAAACTACAGACAGATAATGGGAAATAATTTTTTAATGAACATTTTCAAAACATGACAAAAAAGTACACCATTCACACATTTTGCAACAGCCACCGATTTAAAAGCGTTCATCGTCGAACTGTTTAACAGAACCTTAAAAGGGCGGATGTGGAGATATTTAACTGCTACAAACTCCAAACGCTATATCGATATTCTACAAGACATCACGGATGGATACAACGCCAGCTATCACAGGAGCATTAAGATGAGACCTATTGATGTGAACAAAGAAAATGAATCTGCCGTGTATAAAAACCTATATGGACCTAAAGACGGGTCCACCGTAACCCCCAAATTTAAATATAAAGTCGACGACATGGTTAGAATTTCTAAAGTAAGATGTCCGTTCAGAAAAGGTTATAAAGAAAACTATACACACGAGTTTTTCACTATAACAGAATGCACATCACGTGAACGTCCCGTCTATAGGTTGTGTGATTATGACGGCGATGTCATCGATGGTGTTTTTTATGAAGAGTAATTACAAAAAAAAAAATTGTGAATGTTTTGAAAACAAAACATTTAAAGTGGAAAACGTTTTAGACAAGAAGAAACAAGGCAGAAAAACATTGGTTTTGTCACAATGTAGCTGCGGCGACGACGTGCACGTAGAGCTGGAGAGCACTCGTGTGCACGAACCAGAGCGAGCACATGCTCGCGCGTTACATAGAGACTTTGTTTACAAAGAACATGCACGTTTATTTCGGTTTGGTTTCCACCCTGTTCAGTCATTGGTTGATTTTCGAGGGAGTGTAATGATTGGTACCAGCTGTCAGCACTCGAGGAAATCACAGCTGTTTTTTAAACCCCTCGCGTTGCTGTGCACTTGGTGCAGTATTATATATTGATTGGGGGTAATAATGCCTCGTGGTAATGTTTCCATGTTCTGCTCTGGTTTTGTGTTTCCTGTCATAGTCCTAGTTAAATGATTTCCATGTCTATTTTCTTGTTTCCTGCCATAGTTAAGTGGCAGATGAGTATTTGTTGAAGTGGGTAATTGTGATAAGCAGTAGTGGTTCCAAGTCTTGTTCTAAGTTTCAAGTTTCATGCTTCAGTTCGAGTTCTTGTTTAGACCTTGGTTCCTGTTTGCTTGTACACTGACTGTAGTTAGAAGACTTTGATCCTGCACTTACTTCCAGTCCCAGTCTCGTTGCGTAACAGGTTTTGGTTAGATAGCTCGGATGTGTGACTACCTACCAAAAGCTTCCTTAAGAAAATTACCGTCAATGGTGATGATCAACATGCATAATTCAAGACTCCCGGGTGAACACTGGTTCTCCATCTACATAAACGAGATCGGCATGGGTTGTTTTTTTGACAGCTTTGGTAATAAACCGATGACTATCGTTTTCTGCAGAATATCAAAAGCTCTCTAAACTGCAATTCTAGAGTGGTTCAGCAGTACAAGTCCCAAGATTTTTCATTTTTCATAATTGTGTGTTTTTTCTCAATCACATGGTAAAGGGGTATGATTATGACCATGTGATTTTTTTATACTGGTGATCTTATTAAAAATGACCAGATATCTGTTTTTATGAAAACTAAAAGTTCATTGTAATAAATGTTTTCAAATGTATTCATTGTGTTCAGACAGGTGAAATGTTTGTCTAATACTAGATTTTTTTTTTTTTCAATAAAAAACATTTCTTATTCTTTTGACTTTTTATTATACATGTGTCACATCCAGCTATACAGATAATATCATAAACATTAGATAACTCATGGATTTAAAAACTTAGCCACTGACTCACATCAAGAGCGGGTTATTTGAATACTGGGCCATCTGAATAATTTGATTGTGTGCTCTGCAGTATTTTCTGTTTTTTTATGCTTCTTAGACGAGATGGTTATAGGGAAGTCAATTTGGTTTTGAAAGAGATAACATAACGTATCTGACATAATGGTTTGGTACCCTTGAGTATGGTATGTTTAAAGTAGCAAAAGCCTCCAGAAATTCGAGCCAGCTGACAGGTCTTCGGGCATCAGAAATCTTTTGCGGTGCCATGATGACTTTAACTAAATCGAGCATGTGTGAACCAGGGGTTGTTTTGCCTTTAAACACAAACTCCCCTGAATCATCCCAATATGTGACCTCTTTCGTTTTAGATATTTTATCTAAAATGTAGTGAGTGGTTTTTTTTTTTACACACCTGTGGAACATTCTTCAAAACACCGTCCACCATGTTATCTAAAGCGTCGTGGGGGTTTACGCTGGGCGGTGCAGATGGCTTTTCTTTTTCAGTGTGATCAGTCTGCGGAAGTGTTAATGTGCTGTTTTCACGGTCCCCTTGTCTGGCAAGTGTTAAAAAGCGCTGTAAAACACTTGTGTACAGCTTCGTGTTTTTCATAATTGTCCAAGTCAGATTGGTGCAAAGTATTTCTTATAGCTATGTCCAAATCATTCTCCACAACCTGCTGAATAGAATCACGGGGGTTTCCAGTCTTTAGTTTATCCAACTGATGCTGTGGGACTAAAAACATCTATGAATACTCCATTCCTGTTATCTAGAAGCAATCAGGTTGGAGATGAAAGGAATAGCGATGCTTAAGAGCGGTAGAAGAAAGCCCCCCTGTTGGTTTAATACATATCTCTTTCTTTTAACACCAATCTTCTTATCTGCAACAAATTTGATCACGCTTTTCCTTTTTCTGAGTTTCTGGTATTGTTGTGATGTGAGAGGTATATTACCATAGAGAACATTAAGAGCTACTTCACACAATGTCGCAATGAGTTTGTCTGTGACAGTTTGTAAAATAATCCGTCTTTGTTTAGGTGTTGCTTTTAATATTTTTAAAAGCAGCAGGTTTCTACAAAGTCTGGCCGACATTTTCGCCATCTTCTTTTCTGGAGATATACCCAGGGGGTGGCGCAAGTAAATCTGTTCTGAGCCAATAGTGTTTGGGTGTTTTTGTTTTATAATCAATCAGCAGATACCCAAAAGTTTTGCTGGTTGCATCTTGGTAACACTCCATAAAAAATTTTGTGTTACAAAATTACATTTGTCTTCCTAGAACACTGACCTGATTGGCATCTCTGGGGTTTTTAAACAACATCAGATCATTTGTGTTTAAGCTGATGGTCCTGGTGGATTTCCCTTGGCAAAATAAATTCTGCACAATATAAATAAAAGATTATTGTGATGTACATACTGGGTGAACACTTTTTCCACCTCGTTGCTCCCGCTGGCCTCTTTCATCAGACCATCAAGGATCAACAAATTAGTTGTGTTGGCGGGAAACAGAGCATCATCATTCAGTCTGTGGTCATCCTTCAACAAATTTTATTTTGTACATTTTCAAGAATTCATCATACAACGGTTGCCAACAATTATAAATATACACAATATTTTACATTTTTTTAGAAATCAACTGTACAGCATTTTGCAACAACATTTTTACAAAATATGACTTTGCATCTGTGTCTCAAACACCCCTATTTCCAAAAAGACTATCCAAAGCCATTTGGGGGCGTTGTAACATCAGGGAGCAGCAGGCATTTGTTGTACAACATCTAAAATTTTTTAATGACTGACCTATTGTGCAGTGTGAAATGTTTTTTATTATGTACAATGGTGTCTGTGTATGCCAGTATATGATGACTATTATCCGCCACACGACGTAGTGATCTGCAAGTCCAATCAGGGTGTCTAATCTAATGGCTTTTGAATTTACTGCGTTGAGTGTGATACCTTTGGCTTTCATACAAACCTTGCCCTTGGCAGTGCAGTAGCTGTATGTTTTTGGCCCGTCTGAGCAAAATTCGATAATGTGATCACCATCCCCAACCTCATCAGTTGAATTGCCGAGATAGGGCCCCAGCGGAGGTTCCCAATCGTCCTCTATTGATGTACAGTTCATGCTGTCTAAGTCACTGTACAACAAACTTTCGCCCAATTTGTGCATCAACTTATACAGCTCTAGATGTGAATGAGCTGTTGTAAAAGCCCCAAGAAAGATGTTGATGTCACGAGTCTGACCCCCTGTCCTATCCGCATAACACCACCGAATTAGTACTACGCTGTCTGACACGAACGAAAAGTGTTTACTATCGTAACCATCGCTGAATATATGTTGTGTAAACTGGTCCGGATCCGAAATTAGTTCTGTACACGGCAAGTTTTCACGCATGGAGAAACGACCCCAAAGTGAGTTCAGCAGAAGTTTGTTAATAGAACGCTGTGCTGGGTTATCTTATCAACATCCATCTTAATCCCCTCTTTCTCAAAGTAATCTGAGATGTAGGATTCCTTGTCTGCATCTGTCACAATGTGTGCGGGGAACTCACTGGCCTCTTGTTTGTATTGTAAAAATGTTTTAACATAATCACAAAACAAAGTTTCTGACCATTGTGGAAAATGCCACACCTCGTCCACTTTTGTAACAACATAACCCTTTTCCACACCTTTCATCAGCTCAATGCTGACCCAACAGCGTGAAATCGCTCTTTCCTCATCAGTATGGCCACATGGGTCTGTCTGATTCTGATGTTCGGCACATGTACGACAGAGTGGAAATATAAGCTTACCACCGGTCCTATAGGGAAGGACAGGGTGAAGCAGTTTTCGTGGTGGCAGCACTGTAGCTTTGACAAACCCATAATAATTTTCAAGAGGTTCAAAATCCTTGAAAATTATTTGTAGATGTCCTATGGGGTAACATTTTTTGGCCTGGCAAAAGGGATACAAGCTTGTAAAGTCGACATATCTTATTTTTTTTTTTTACCAATGTCGGCTTTGTGATACAATTTGTATTCGTTAGTATGACCACCAAATAGAGCGTTGCACGGATTCAATCTTTCAGGATGTGTGTAAATCGACATAAAGGCCATTACAGCGACATCGGTCAGTTTAAGGTTATTCTAATCACACTCCCACATTACCTCAACATCCAGACCATACGCTTTTTCCAGTATTTCGACTTTGTAATCAAATTGTCTTCTGAGCAAGCCATAGGGCACTTTTGATAATGGATGTAAATGTTTGGGGTTATAACGACAATCATGCCCCTGAAAAATACAACTGTTCAATTTGAAAGCGTATTTGACCCCATCCTTTTCAAAATAACCATCGAGATGGTATTTTCCAATCACCAGCTCACCGTGGTTTAATGCATGCTGAATGTTTATGCCACGTGTTGTTTTGACATATTCAAGCCATTCAATGGAAACGATTGAGTATGTCTTATTCTTTTTTTTGTGTATGCGTTGTTATGGGTCAGAGCTAGGGTGTCTTTTGATAGGAAGCGGGTTTTATACATGGCCATGCAACACACTGCAAAAGTGGTGAGAGAGGAATAGTTTGTATATATTGTAACCTTATTTTTGACAGATCTCGGTGACCTGATAGGTCAAAGGGTTCAGGATGCACGTTGGTTTAGTGGTTAGCACGTTCGCGTCACACCTCCAGGGTCCGGGGTTTGAGTCCTGCCGGGGCCGTGTGTGTGGAGTTTGCGTGTTCTCCCCGTGCTGTGGGGTTTCCTCCCCCAGTCCAAAGACATGCATGGTAGGCTTATTGGCATGTCTAAAGTGTCCGTAGTGTATGAATGGGTGTGTGTGTGATTGTGCCCTGTGATGAACTGGCACCCTGTCCAGGGTGTACCCTGCCTTGTGCCTGATGCTCCCTGGGATAGGCTCCAGGTTCCCCATGACCCTGAAAAGGAGTAAATGGTAAAAGATGGATGGATGGATGTATATTTATGTTGGCATCATAAAAAATAGTTATGTTAAATCCAGTTCCCATGCATTCCAGATACACACACACGTATTCTCATATATAGTGTGGTCATGTGTATTACTTACACACACACACACACACACACACACACACACACCTCTAACATTCCTGAGCCAGGTCAAAGATCATCATCAACCGTCATTATCTTAACAGGTGTAGGTCAAAGATTAATTTCAGTGGTCCCCACCCTTAGTGTACTGTGACAAATGTACAAACCCACCCCCTCTGCCAGAACCGGAAGAAGGTGAAGTTGAAAGTCAGCAGCTCCATTTTGTGTCGAGGAGAAGATAAACCATTTCAGGAGTAAAAACACAGTGAGTATCTAAATCTAAAGCTATAATATATAAATACACTGAATCTGATCTGTATGTAGATCTGTATCTCTAAACACTCACTAGTTTACAGAGGAACTAAACTTTGGTGTAAGGTGTTTAATAGCAGTGAATATATCACTGATCTGATCTAAGAACAGTTTAGAGAAATCATTCACTGACAGAAGAGTAAAAAGGACTGTGTAATGTGGAGGAGAAGAGCAGTGTAGCTTTGAGTCAGTGAACTCTACAGGCTTTAAGACCCAGCTGAGTCAGTTATCTGTGATTGGGACTCCTGACATCAGTGTAATTCCTGAGGTATGAGGCGTGTCTCCTGTTTGAATAAGTGTGCAGACTGTAGCTGAATTAAAAAGATGGAATTATTGGTGTTTAATGATGAACACATTGTGTAACAGTGCTGAGACAGCAGAGTATTAATTATCGCTGATATTTCTGTTCTAATTACAGAATGATGGAGGGAAAGAGATCAGACTCACCAGAACCCAGCTGTGTGTCCATGAAGAGTGACTGGTCAAGGGAACTTCCATATAACTTCAGAGACGGAGCCAGTTCTCCTGATGTGAGGTCAGTACAGTGAGGTGTTTTTTACAGCAGTGTTCCACCTGATCAAACACACTGGTCTCATTATGAAGCCCTTCATAAACTCTATCAGGTGTTGAAGCAGTAAAACACTAAAGTGCGCAGTGCTGCAGCTCTCTGACTGGCAGTGAGGAAAACTGCTTTAAGAGTTCAGTTCAGCCTGCAGTCCCTGAGCTGGAGGGTCTGTGGTGCTACACAACAACATTTACACCTAGGACATTAATGACTAGATCACTATTTTATTCATAAACATGTTAGTGTCAATGAGGAAACCCTGAAATCAGTGTATTGTGTTAAGAGGATAGTGTTAAATATCTGTCTCTGTATGTATTAGTGTGTTGTGCAGCTATGAATACATATAGTCTATATTACATCATGTGTTTTATTTGTTCACAGACCACAAAAGAAGAAATCAAACATCAGCAGAAATCAGCTGGACTCCATATTCAAGGTGTGTGTCTTTTTAATGTGTGTAACTTGTGTGTGAGTAGGTTGCAGGTTTTTATTTAAGATAATAATAGTTCACAGGTTTATCGATGTGCAGCAGCATTATGGGTAATCAGACCGAATTTCAGTTGTAACTGTGGTAATAGAAAGAGACCTTTCTTCTTTTTATAAAATAAAAGCATCTCTCAGTGTGTAACATTATAATATTTAGATGTGTTCCTGTGTGTTTCTAACCAGGAGCTGGAACACAAAGTCATCACTCTGATAAAGAATGAGCTGAAGAGGTTTAGGAAGCTCCTGAGTCCAGATTACCCAGCATGCACTGAGAGGGAGGTGGAGGATGAGGAGGATCTGCACAGTGTCAGAGAGGGAGCGCTGAAGATCACACTGCACATCCTGAATAACATGAACCACACAGATCTCGCTAACACACTGCACAACAGTAAGAGCTCTGAGTCGTGGCTTTATTCCATCAGGTTCACTTTAGAGAGAGGAAATAGTTTTAGATATGAACACCTTTATTTTGAAGTTTGAGTTTAGTATCATGTACATCTGGTGCTTTTCTGTTCTGTTCGTGGTCCAGTTTGTGATTACTCTGTAAACTGGTCCTGTTCCTTCAATAATATTTAGTCCATGAATCAGGAATGAACAGCAGCATTTGAAAGAATTTTACGTTTTATATTGTGCTCAGTGATTTTGCATTAAAACATGTTATTACCTTGTTTATTAGAGTCTGTGGCCCCTGTGTGTCAGACAGAGCTGAAATCCAGCCTGAGAGAGAAGTTTAAAAGAATTAATGAAGGAATCTCACAGCATGGAAGCTCAGCACTTCTGAATGAGATCTATACAGAGCTCTACATCACAGAGGGTTGGAGTGGAGACACCAATAATGAACATGAGGTGAGACAGATTGAGACAGCGTCCAGGAGACCAGCAATACAGGAGACACCCATCAAATGTAACGAGCTCTTTAAAGACAAGTCCATCAGAAGAGTGCTGACTAAAGGAGTTGCTGGAATTGGAAAAACAGTCTCTGTGCAGAAGTTCATTCTGGACTGGGCTGAAGGAAAAGCAAATCAGGACGTCACCTTCATGTTTCCACTTCCCTTTCGAGAGCTGAATCTGATGAAGCAGAGAAATCTCAGTCTGATGGAGCTTCTTCATCACTTTTTCCCAGAAATGAGAAAACTAGAATTACTAGACTCCTACACAGTGGTGTTGATCTTTGATGGTCTGGATGAGTGTCGACTTCCTCTAAATTTCCAGAAGAATGAGAGATTGTGTGATGTGACAGGGTCAGCCTCGGTGGATGTGCTGCTGACAAACCTCATCAAGGGGAATCTGCTTCCCTCTGCTCTCCTTTGGATAACCTCTCGACCAGGAGCAGCCAATCAGATCCCTCCTGAGTGTATAGACCAGGTAACTGAGGTACGAGGCTTCAGTGATCCTCAGAAAGAGGAGTACTTCAGGAAGAGGATCAGTGATCAGAGCCTGGCCAATAAAATCATCACACGCATGAAGTCTTCAAGAAGCCTCTACATCATGTGCCACATCCCAGTCTTCTGCTGGATCTCAGCCACTGTTCTAGAGAGAATGTTGGGTGAAGCTGAGAGTGGAGAGGTCCCCAAGACTCTGACTCAAATGTTCACACACTTCCTGATCTTTCAGATCAAACACAAGGACCAAAAGTACCATCAGAAATGTGACCCTGATCCTCAGCAGACCAGAGAGAGTATCCTGGCACTGGGGAAACTGGCTTTCCAACAGCTGGAGAAAGGAAACCTGATCTTCTATGAGGAAGACCTGAGAGAGTGTGGCATTGATGTTGGAGAAGTTGCAGTGTACTCAGGAGTGTGTACCCAAATCTTCAGAGAGGAGTTTAGGCTTCACCTGGGGAAGGTGTTCAGCTTTGTACATCTGAGTGTTCAGGAGTTTCTGGCTGCTTTATACACATTTCTCCACTTTATTTTTAGAAAGACAAATGTGTTAGTGGAGCAACGCACTGGACTTTTCCATTTCTTCAGCAAGTCAACCATGTCAGATTTCCTCAGGAGTGCAGTGGACAAGCCGTTACAGAGTGAGAATGGACACCTGGACCTGTTCCTCCGCTTCCTTCTGGGTCTCTCACTGGAGTCCAATCAGGCTCTCTTACGAGGCTTAATGCCACAGACAGGAAGCAGCTCTCACAGCAAACAGGAAACAGTCGAGTACATCAAGGAGAAGATCAGGGAGAATCCGTCTCCAGAGAAATCCATCAATCTGTTCCACTGTCTGAATGAACTGAATGATCATTCTCTAGTGCAGGAAGTACAGACTTACCTGAACAGAGGAGGTGAGCGTCGTCTCAGGGGAACCAGACTCTCTCCTGCTCAGTGGTCAGCTCTGGTGTTTGTGTTATTGAACTCAGATCAGGAGCTGGATGAGTTTGATTTGAGGAAATATGACCGATCAGAGGAATGTCTTCTGAAGCTGCTGCCAGTGGTCAAAGCCTCCAGAAAAGCTGAGTGAGTATTTTTATTTATAAATGTATTACTGCATGGTTTGTTATTTTAATGTAACACTGAACTGCACTGTTTGGATTAATGCTTATTAATAGTTACTCTAATAATCTTTAAACAAACCTCTGGTACTGTTACAGAAGATTGTTTCACTTTTTACACCAACACGTTACGTCTGCACTGAGATCTGGGCCATATGGACAAAACCTTATATCACCTTTTCTCTAAAACTGATGAAAATGATCTCTACAAAATAACTGCATGTATTCATGACTGCTTTTTGATCATTTTGTGAACTAAACACCAGTGAAAAGCACTTTTTCTTTTCTCCTTTTACTTGAAATAGACATTGAACAGAACTTCACAAATAAGAAAAAGAAATACATAACACTGTCGCCATGGGAACAATATCAACGTGTGTGTGTGTGTGTGTGTGAGTGTGTGTGTGTGTGTGAGTTAAAGGTACAGGAGCAGTCTGGCTGTGCAGCTACAGTACATATTAATTTATTTTAGACATTTTTAAACTCACACATCTGATGTTACTTTTATTTATGCTATGCTAACAGAAAGAATAAATTAATATTACCTGTCTTACATTTTATTGTCTGTTTCTGTTCTGTTTCACCAACGAAATATTTCCAAACAAAGTCACAGCACGTCCTGCTCCTTTTTATTCAAACGGGAGATTTCTTATTTATTTTTTAGTTGTAGACCTTTTAACTTGTACTTTTATAAAAAAAAATGATTTCAAGTTTCAATTATAATAAAGCATTTGTTCAAACAAAAAACCTTGTTTTCAGTCCTTTAAGGACCATTGAAACTGATAATTTATTATTATTATTATTATTATTATTATTATTATTATTAGTTACAACAATCCTTAAAGGATTGAAAACAGGTTTTTTGATAAAGCATTTGTTTATAATAATAATAATAATAATAATAATAATAATAATAATAATAATAATAGTAGTACTGATGTGGTGTCCTGTCCTCTGATTTCTGTGTGTAAGAGAAACACACTCACATTTACATGGTAAACTTTAGCTGGATTATGGCTGTGTTTGAGGTCAGAGTTCTGATATTTCATCATTTCTCTTCCAGGCTGTGGGGGTGTAATCTGACAGAGGAAAGCTGTAGAGTTCTGTCCTCAGTTCTCAGCTCAAACTCCTCCAGACTGAGAGAACTGAACCTGAGTAACAATAAACTGCAGGATTCAGGAGTGAAGCTGCTCTCTGCTGGACTGGAGAATCCACACTGTACACTGGAGACACTGAGGTACACACACACACACACACACACACACACTCCCCAACAACAGTAATAATAATAATAATAACATTAATAATAATAATAATAATAATAATAATAATAATAATAATAATAATAAATGAAAAAATGGCACTGAAAGTTAACCCCCATACGATTAATCGATTATTAACAATAAATAAATAAATAAATAAATAAATAAATAGATAGATAGATAAATAATCGACCAACAAATCGATTGTGAAAATAATCGTTAGTTGCAGCTGTGTGCTTAACTGCTGGTGAGCAGGGGGATGGGAAAGGGGTGGAGTTTGAGCTCCCTGCTGGGCAAACAATTCACACCTCTCCACGAAAACATTGAGACAGAGATGAATCGGAGAGCAGGACTAAAGCTTTTTTGATAGTAAAACACCGTATACAACTGCCACAATAAAATTATAACATTTAACCCAAGATCGGACTTGTATAAACGTTTACTACCTTACATTACCTACATAGACGGAAATCCAGTTCGCTCGCGGTTTTATAAATCATGCACATTTCCATCGGTATAAAGTCCATCAGCTTTATTGTAGAAAACAAACGCACAGTTCCATATTTAATCACAAATGTCCTCTTCAAAATGCATTAAGTGTTTTGATATCCCACTCCTCTGGAATTTTAATAATTAGCCATAAACTGAACTGAGACACATTCTAAAAAAAAACTAATCTACTTCGGCTATGCTGAACAACCCGCCTCCTAAATTTTAATCGGGCGGTCTAACTTGATTGACACCCACATGGACCAATTGTAGATACTTGTAGCTTTCAAACAAGCCCAAACTCGACATGATTGACCAGTCAGAGGCTGAGAAAATCAAACTGTAATCAGCACAACCAAACCGTTTACGCGTGCGTCCATTGGTCTTGAGTTGTGTGTCAGCGGGTACAGGGCAATCAGCACAGCGCTGCAGGGCCGTGCAGAGAAACTATCAGTAAATGGCAGCTCCGCTCTAGCAGTCTTTTAAAAAAAATTGTTTGCTATTTCTAGAAGTCTGCAATTTGTAAATGCTTTGTGCCATTTTTATAAGCTTTGTGCCATTGAGAGAGGTTTTATGTCATTTAGAGATGTTTGGTGCCATTTGAAGAGGTTCTGTGCCATTTTGGAGAGTTTTTTTTTTGTTTGGATAACCTTACACACAATTTTAATGGTTAGAGATAACTTCCTCATATTTTGGTGTTCATGGACAAGTACTTGGCGCATCTTTGAGACCAGGAATGGAGTTGATATCAACATTTGCTGTGAAGATAGAACAATTGTGCTAAAACTAAATAATTTTTAAATATAATTTAAAAAAAAAATCTGAATATATTGCCCCAGGTAGACTAGGTAAAAGAAGAAATACTTGAAATAACTGCTAATTCTTAAAGTCTTAAGTGTCTACTTTCATATGAGCCATTAACCACTACTGTGGTATGTGAGATCACAAAAAAATCAATGCAGAACTCAGGTATGTGTTCATACCTGCCGGTGGAATGAACGCAAGTGTCGGGGCTTAAGGGTTAATAACATTCCAATACTAATTTATTGTTTATACAAAGGCTGTTCATTTTATATTTTTATCCTGACATTAGAACCTTGTATTCAGGTAAACACTTTATTTCCCACCTGATGGAAACACCTCATTTCACAATCAGATATATAAATCTAACATTTCATCATTTCTCTTCCAGGCTGTGGAGGTGTAATCTGACAGAGGAAAGCTGTAGAGTTCTGTCCTCAGTTCTCAGCTCAAACTCCTCCAGACTGAGAGAACTGGACCTGAGTAACAATAACCTGCAGGATTCAGGAGTGAAGCTGCTCTCTGCTGGACTGGAGAATCCACACTGTACACTGGAGATACTGAGGTACACACACACCATCAACAGTACTAATAATAATAATAATAATAATAATAATAATAACAACAATAACTTTATTTATATAGCACATTTCATATATAAAATGCAGCTCAAAGTGCTTCAGAGTGGAAAATAAAATAAAATGACAAATATAATATTAAAGGAGACCTATTTTAAGCCTTTTTACAAGATGTAATATAAGTCTCAGGTGTCCCCAGAATGTGTCTGTGAAGTTTCAGCCCAAAATACCCCACAGATCTCATACCCTGCTGTAAATGCCCCTTTTTGGGTGGAAGCAAAAACAGGCTGTTTTGGTGTGTGTCTCTTTAAATGCAAATGAGCTGCTGCGCCCCGCGGCCCTTTCCCCCTTCCCTTTTCTACGCCTCTACGCCTACTGGTCTCTTGATCGCTCAAAAAAAAAATCGATTTTCGGGATATTATATATAATTTGCGGCCGTCAGGGAGCCGCTATCAGTATACGGGAGACTCCCGGAACTTCTGGGAGAGGTGGATGTCTGTTTATGATGTTATTTATTTTTTCATGTTACACATGACGTGGACTCGACTGTACTCAGAAAAACTACCGAGTCCGTGTCAAGTTTGAGTACAAATTTACTTGAGTGTGTGACGAGGTCGAATTCGTTCACTTGAGTACCCCAACTCCAATATAATTCACCTTCCCACAATTACCGCAGGTTATAACACAAAACAAGCCTAACATACTGTTAGATTTACGGGAAATCTCAGATTAGGTCCGTCAGTCCCCCACCATGCCTTCTTCAGCCTTTATCGTCTACGTTTAATGAACACACACTGACACGTTTAACTTCTACGTTTAACTTCTAGGTTCTACTTCTGTTAATTTTATATTTATGTCCTGACATTAGAACCTTGTATTCAGGTAAACACTTTATTTCCCACCTGATGGAAACGCCTCATTTCACAATCAGATAAATAAATCTAACACTTCATCATTTCTCTTCCAGGCTGCGGGAGTGTAATTTGACAGAGGAAAGCTGTAGAGTTCTGTCTTCAGTTTTCAGCTCAAACTCCTCCAGACTGAGAGAACTGGACCTGAGTAACAATAAACTGCAGGATTCAGGAGTGGAGCTGCTCTCTGCTGGACTGGAGAATCCACACTGTACACTGGAGACACTGAGGTACGCACACACACAAACTCACACACACAGCAGAATTTTAATAAACACAGCTACATCCAGTTTCCATCTCCGGTGATTGTAATTGTAGTGATGTGATATATTGTCATTGTTGTGTGTGTGAGATGGAGAGTAAATGTTCTGTATATAAAGATTTTGTGTAGTTGATGATTTCAGAGCTAAAACTGAGTGTGTTAAGTGTGAGAAGGTTTTTGTTTTGCAGCATGTATAAATGCAGTATTACAGATGAAGGTTGTGCTGCTCTGGCTTCAGCTCTGAGGTCAAACTCCTCATCACACCTGAGAGAACTGAATCTGAACTGGAATAATCCAATAAAATCAGGAGTGAAGCTGCTCTCTGATCTACTGAAGGATCCACACTGTAAACTGGAGACATTATACTGAGTTACTGACTTACTGTCTCTTTACTCTACTCTACTGTATCATACTGAATAATGTGCGTGTGTGTGTGTTGGTGTTTATGCTGATGTTGTGTGTTTACACTGATGCTCTTCTGTCTTTCAGCATTAACTATAATAAACTCACCAGGACAGGCGCATGATGGAGTCTCACCTCAAACCTCTTCTCCAGGATAAAGCAGTTTTGGTGAAGAGTTAGAACCCGTCCCACATTTCCAGCAGTTTGGGAGCTGAATCCTTAAACTTAAAGGGACGGGAGCAGATACAAAGCCAAGAACAGGCAGAAGGTCATACACAAGAGGAATCAACACATGTAATGAAATATCTGCTGTACAAAGCAATGGCAACAATCTGCCCCGGGGATGGAGACTGACGAGCCTTAAGTACACATCTGGAAATGTACGGACTGATCCCAAAGCACGAGGCAGGAGCAGGCATGTTAATGGTAAATGGTCTGCACTTATATAGCGCTTTTTTAACCTTAGTGGTTCCAAAGCGCTTTACACTGTTTAACATTCATGAGGCTTGTGCCAGAGAGTAGATGTGAAAGTACAGTGTAAAATTTCCCTTACAACCTGCCAACCTTTGCTGTGTCATGAACACAGTGTATTGGTCAACCCAGGAGATGATTTAGAAAAATGCCTATGCAACAGTGTGTTCAGCATGCATGGAGGCACTGGTCCTGTACATAGTGTTACATGAAATAAGACCAGAAATAACACAAATCAATATGCTCGTGCGCATCTCTCTAATGGCCTGATGAGGTCCATGTCAATTCTTTCAACTGGGACCTTGAATAAAAGCAATGGGCGCAATGGTGCTATTGGGGTGGCCAGTGGATTTGCAGCTGAAATTAGTAGCCTGGTAAAAATTGCTTCCACAGCTCCTTTTTGATGCACCAGTCGACTTAACACTACCCATATGAGTTGATGTTTGGGCAAAAACCTAAGCTACCAGTGGATAGTTTGCTTGATGGTAGTGAAGAAGGGGAAGGAGCTGGTGCCCATTCAGACTGGGTGGCCCAACACTAAAAATATTTGACCTCCATTTATAGCAGTTCCCGAAGGCACTTGGAGACTGTGGTCATTCACCGTAGGACCAATTGCCCTGACTCAGTAGCAATACTACCCCCTGGCACTTTAGTGTATTGTAAGAATCATTTTCATGGTTGCCGTAAGATTCAGGATGTCTGGTGCTCCAATGTGTGTGAGATTGTGGCCTACATTGATGAAGTGGAAATGCTGTTTAAGATCAGACCACATGGAGAAGATGGCCCCATTAAAACTGTCCATTGTTCAGAACTTAAACTTGTTCTTAACTGACAACAATATTCCAAGTAAACCAATGGGTCAGGTCTACTGGCCCTTTCCATCCCAGGAGTGAGTAGAGCCAGAAGGACCTAGAATTGGAGATTGTTCACAGTGTGGCCATAGTCCATATGAGAACGGGTGTAAGGAACTCTGAGAGTCAAGTCCACGTTGATTCTAGTTCTCAGCCCTCAGTGCTTCAGTCTAGTCCAACAGGGGTACAAAATGATTATAGGTTCATGTTTAGCATCTCAACCCCAGGTGACCACAAGAGAGCAAGAGTTGAATTTAGAAACTTCTCTAGATCTTCATATAGCTCAGTCACTTGATCAGTCAGGAATGGGTTTAGTTTCTAGGCCATCCTTTAGGCGTTCTACTCATGGGACTCTCAGTGTTCACCGGGATGATGGCCATTAAAGGTAGGAGTGAATTTGGCAAAGTTGGTTGGAGGTGCTGTTGTGCATACCCACTAGAGGGTGAACTGATTCTTTATACATTTATACTCATTTTTTATTCTTTATCACTTCCTGTCCATAGAACCATGTCCAGTGCTTGAATCCATTGCTACACTGTGATTGTTGGTTGCTGGAAGAACAAGTTCTGTTGATGGCAAATGTGTGTTATAAATGTGCCAACACCATTTATACCTACCTGGACAGGTTATTATTTCGGGGGTTTGGTAGCATGTGGTAATATGTCTGCATCGCACTGATTGTGTGTGGGTGTGAAAATGGAAAAAAAAAAAAAAAACAACAATACAATCAAACCCATATGTGCTTGTTGAATATCCAATTATAGATTTAGTCCCCCTTTGCTGTTATAATAACCTCCACTCTTCTAAGTAATCTTTCCACTTTATTTTGGAGCATGGCCTTTGGGAGGGCATGGCCTCCTGAAGAAGAGACTAAACGGAGAAACCCCTCAAAACAAACAACAACTGAAAGAAGCTGTGGTAAAAGCCTGGAAAAGCACCACAAAAGAAGAGTGCAACTATTTGGTGATGTCAGTGGATCGGCGTTTGATTATGTATTGCAAGGAAGGGATATGCAACCAAATAGTGTTATTTACTTTGATTTCCTTGAAGACTATCTGTTACGATATTTTTGCTCACCTCAAAATGTTCTAAGTTGTTTAACACATCTAGATGTATATATCAGGAAATTAAAGCTTCAATTTTGATCTATTGTCTCATATTCATCTTTTGAACTCAAACCCAAATGTCTTCAGCGTATAGCAAAAACAAAAGAATTCCAATACTTTTGAAGAGGGCTGCATGTATGGCAAGGTTGACTGCAGGTGGGGCTGATGGACACTGATTATGATTAAGACTCTGCCTCCCTCAAGGGATGCAACAAGTCAGTTGTCTACTTACACCACAATCCATTACAAAACTACAGACTCTCATTCCTATTTGGTGTTCAAATCTTCACAAGGAAATGTGCAATGACTTTTTACAACTATGGATTCACCAGAAGAACATCATAGATCTCCCAACATGCTTCACGGCCTACAGATATGGCCACCATGAACTACACTTCCCAGAACACACACACACACACACACACACACTCTGCCTCTTTCTCAATTACGGACTTCTCATCAGGCACACCCAGAGGCGTATCTACAGGGCAGGCAAGGTAGGCAATTGCCTGGGGCCCCACATACTCAGAGGGCCCCTGAGTGTTGATCATTTAAATTATCCGAAATTTTCATCTTAAAATAATGTGCAGCAACATCTCAGCAACCCCCTTAAATGGGGCCTCTTTGACGGGCGCTATAACATTTGTGGACTCGTTTATGCTCCGCCACCCCTTCACACTCGAGTTGCACGAGCTTAATTCCTGAAAATGAACCTGTTAAGATTTTGCTGATACTAAAATCAGAATTTAATTCTTGGACCTGTACTACTGTTACCTTCTCAGTACCGAGTTTGGGAAGAAGTCACACAGACACAGAGTTCAGTGAAAGCTTCTTAGTTTAATGTTGAAATTATCCATTATCCAGAATATATATATATATACAGAAAGGTGGAAGAGCTAGATCATTGCCTGATTTAACTAGGAACAGAGAGTTGTTGTTATTGTGTCAGATCAGGGACAGGGACTTCTGTGTACTCAAAAGGTGAACCCAATTGCTGGAGGGATTCTCTAGGGAGGCGGTTCTTGATGGTGTGATTCTTTCTTTTCACGATCCCTGAACTTTGTGGATGATATGGGATGTGGAAGTGCCAATCAATCTTCAGATATTTGCAATGTTTCTGTGTTACCTTAGAAACAATGGGTCATCCATTATCACAATCAATAACCTGAGGAATACCATAGTGCAGGATTATTTCTTTGGCTAGAATTTTAACAACAGTGTTGGCATTTTCTTTTGAGTATGGGAAAGCTTCTACCCATTTGGAGAATTTGTCCACAGTAACTAAAAGGTATTTGAGACCTCTGACAGTTGGCATGTGTGAAAAGTCAATTTGCAATGCCTGAAAGGGGCCACTAGGTGGCGGCAATGCATCATGTTTGGCGTTTTTTCTTGTACATTTGCTCTAGCACAGGTCAGACGATGGTATAGCCAAGATCCCTACTCTTCGTGCAGCATGAGAAACAACATGAAAACGACGCAGAATAATTTTGCTTACAATAAATGGTCTGAGTAGTCTTCAGATTTGCAGTATATGAGGGTAACTGTATATGACCCTCTTTGTTAGAACACTGAGCCCACACTGTTTTAGGGACTGAGGCAAGTGCATCAAGCAGCAGACGCTCGGCGCAGTCTCATGGTCATCATCAACAAAATGACAAACAGAAGAGAAACAGAGGTTAGATAGAGTGAGCAGTGTAAACTGTCCGTATTGTGAGTAAACATGTCAGTTTAAACATTAAATCCTGACCTAGTAAGTTGAAAGGAGATGAAGGGATGACAACAAATATGTGAAAAAAACTAAATATCAGGGTTGTCAGGGGAAGTAACATGTAGTAACATGTAGACAGTGCGGTACACTGTCACTTACTGTGCCTATTGTCCTGTTTTAGTAGTATTGTACTGTCCTGTGTTGTTAACACACGTCTGCACGTGCACTTTGTGTAGAATGTGTAGATCATATTTAGATCTGTGTCGTCTCATGTGGTTAGTGTCTTGTTTTATGTGGTACCGTGGTCCTGGAGGAACATTGTTTCATTTCACTGTGTACTGTACCAGCTGTATATGGTTGAAACGACAATAAAACCACTTGAAGTTGAACTAGGTAGTGTATTTTTGGACCCTCATCTATTCCCACAGAGTTAATGCTAGAGAATACAATGAAAATCAGGACATGTTAACTGAGCGTATCTGGTGTGACGTTTAAGTGAGTCTATAAAATGAACAGGTTTATCAGTTAAAGGCAGAGCATCACAAATGACTTTTATTTCCATAACACTAGGCGCTTTCAGGGTATAACATTTACCAGCTTGTATGAAGCCAAGCATGCATGTTTGGCTCTGTTCCAGGGCTTGCGGTGGCACCCTTGATCTTTTCTTCTTTGGATTCAGACGGACGAGTATGATATGGCGGTGGAGTGCTTGGGGAATCGGAGGAGGGACAGCTACGTGCTACACGGTTCATGGTAAGTTTTTGTGAGGTCCGTTGAATTGCCCTTTTCTGTGTTCAACTGAGGTTTCATACCTGCCCATGCACTTAATGCCCGCTTCATGTATTCATAATCCCATCTAGGGTCCTCTAAAGTGTCTCGAATGCATAATGCTACCGTTAATAAATGAGCTTCATTGAAAGTACTTTCAGTGAAAGTCTCTACGATGCCTGCAGAAAACATCGTGGATTAAAACAATGTGATATTTTCAACCCACACTTCAAGAATACAAGGACATCTACACGGAGGCAGAAAATAAAAGCTCACTTACCTCCATCCATATGTCGCACTTCTGACACCATTAAACTGTTAAGATTTTGCTGATACCAGCCTCACAATTAAATTCTGGGACCCACGCTACTATTACCTTCTCAGTACCGAGCTTCGGAAGAAATCACACAGACACAGAATTCAGTGAAAGATTCTTAGTTTAATGCTGAAATTATCAGAATATATACAGAAAGGAGGAAGAGTTAGATTATTGCTTGACTTAACTTAACTAGGAACAGAGAGCTTTAGTGTGTCGAGACAGGGACATGGACTTCTGTGTACTCAGATAAGATGTACACACAATCAGAAAGAGAGAGAGAGAGAGACAGAGAGAGAAGAAGAGGTGCAAGAGGAAACAAGAGGAGGAGGAAAAGAGATAACAGGACAAGTGTAAGTGATGGAGATAATGACGAATGAATTAAGGACAATTACAGACAAATAAACCCAAAACTAACCCCACATAATCTAGGTTCGCCTCTGGGCACATATGATCCCAATTACACACACACACACACCTGTATGTAGAGACTTTCTACCGCCTGCTCTTTGTGAAATATATGCTCAGTTCCATTGTATCTTTGACATTACTAAACCGTTGTATTTGCTGCCTGTTTTTTACTAGTTCTGACATTGACTTCGTTTTTGTGTGTTTGCCCTACCTCTGATATCCTGTTTATTGATTGCCTGACTTGTGCCTGTTTCATGGTTTTGCCGCTGCCTTGCATTTTGCATTTGTTGCAAACTTTTATTAAAGCCTTACCTGCATTTGCATCAGTCTCAGCTCTCATTACCTGACATCATGTTTGTCAGAAGTGAATGAAATGATTAGCCTAATATCTGTGACACTCTTGCAAGCAAGAGTTGTTGCTTGGTTCTTGGTTGCTTGGTCTAGATGGTTCACATGTAAATTTATTAAAAATTTGAAAATGATAAAAAAAAATGTATTACCCATAACTTATGCATCACCAGTTATTTTTTATTTATTTATTTATTTATTTATTTATTTATTTATTTGTTACAGGAAATTATGTTTCCTTTAAAATATCTAATGAGCTATACACTGGAGACACCAAGAAATGACTGGCCAGTGGTTTCCTGTGCACATACATAACATCAAAATGAAGATTTTTTTCTTTACAGTGGCAAGACACTTCAACAGTGCTGGATATAACTATAATGACATCTGTATGCGCATCACCAGATGTTGTCATGGGGCAACTAAGTAAGAAAATTTAAGGAGAAAGACCTCATTTACAACCCCGGACTTTACAGTGGTGCTTGACAGTGTGTGAACCATGCAGATTTCCACGCAAGTCCTAAAATTAGATAAAGAGAGCCCAATTAAACAAATGAGACAAAAATATAATATTTGGACATTTATTGAGGAAAATGATCCAATATTACATATCTGTGAGTAGCGAAGTATGTGAAACTTTGTTTTTAGTATGTGGTGTGACCATTGTGCAGCAATAACTGCAACTAAATGTTTCTGTTAAATGTTGATCGGTCCTGTACATCAGCTTGGAGGAATTTTTGTTCATCCCATGATTCACTTCCACAAGCATGTGTTGTGAAGATAAGACTTTGATAGATCCCTGTTCTTTAAATACAATCGGGTGCTCACTCACCTGTCATCCCATTTATTAAAAACACCTAACTCTAATTTCACCTTCAAATTAAACTGCTAATCCTAGAGGTCCACATACTTTTGCCAATCACAAATATATAATATTGAATAATTTCTCATACTAAATGAATGACAGAGTAATATTTTTTTTCTCAGTTATTTGACAAATCGAAAGGCAAAATAAGTGATCTTAAACAGGCAAAGGTCAGGCAGTCGGCAAACAGGTTATACTAAACAAAAACAAGAATCAGAAACACGTGGACATAAACATGATTAAAAAGCATGGAACTAGAAACGAGGATGAATGGCTTAGTATGGGTCTGGCAATAAACACACAGAAACACACAATAATTCACGTCTGGAGAGGAGCCCACTCATAGTTGGTGGTGAACGGCCTCACAAGTTCATCCGTCAAGCTGGCCCTCCCCAAAAAATGTTCTAAATTAAATCTGAACTCTGCCTTTCCATAGATCACCCTCATGATGCAGATGAGCTTCCCAGGCTGAAGTTGCATGTGGCACTCAGGAGCTTTGCCCACTGGCGCGCCAGATTGACCAACCAGGGTAACAAGAATTCTACCCACTGTCTCTCCTTGGGCTTGGGGTTCACCAGGCTCTCAAAATAGAACTGGCATTGGAGAAAAAATCCCTTCCAGGGCTTTCAAAGCCCTCAAAGGGATCCAGAGCATCCAGGTGGGTCCAATGGGGAACTCATACTGAATCAAACACCAGCATAAAGAACCCAGTATGATTCTCCCTTTGCTCTCCTGCTGCATCCATGTTGTAGGCAAAGTGCAGTTAAGCTTTATTGAAGAGAGAGAGGCAGACAAATCCAAATCGAAAGGTAAAATATGTGGTCATAAACAGGCAAAGGTCAGCCGGTCAGCAAACAAGGTATGCTAGACAAAAACAAGAATCAGAAACACGCGGACGTAAACAGGATCAAAAACCGTGCATCTGCTCGCTCCAGTGCTCAGCACAAGGGGAAATCCATGACAATCATCAAGCATGTTGAATATCCATTGGTTTCACTTCAGCCTCAGAAGCACTCTGCTTACACATCTGGTGAAGGACATTTGTCCAAAACATTATTTAATTGGAAACTTTGGCAATTAATATAATTTATAACCAATTCTGTTTACACTTGACATCGTATTTCCAATATCACTTAGTTAATGCAAGTTTCCTCAAAGGTTAATTTATGGTTCTTTTTTTTTTTTTTTTGCATTGCATTGCTGCCACATGATTGGCTGATTAGATAACTGTATGAATGTGAAAGTGTACAGGTGTACTTTGTAACAAAGTAGATGGTGAGTCTCAGTAGGACATGGACCATGAAGAACTTTGAAAAAAGGGCATTTTAATTTTGAGGGCTATAGGCATTGACATGTTTTCTGGTACCAAAAGATGGCGCTGCTAGCATAGAGTATGTGACAAAGTTCTTAATTATTGCATGTTCTGATGCAGTACTGAGTCAAGAGACTGTTATGCATTATTTTATGCAGGCCTAGGCTATATTTCACACTCTGATCACTTACACATTTGAACGTCACCAATTTATTTTCGAGAGAGAGAGAGAGAGATTACAACTAGGTTTGTCATTTTAGCTGTTATTTATCTATTATCTATTATATATATCAGCACCAATGCCACCAAAATAGACAATTTCCTAAAATAGGGCCTACAGTAATATTGTTTGTAATAATTACCAGTATGCTGAATAACGGCATAAATGATGAAGAATTGCCAGTGTAGAGTGTTAGAAGCTCGGGATTACAATTATATTTAATTGCATTTTTGGTACAGTGTTACACATAAAAATAATAAATGTCAACTCATTAATTAAAGATTTTTGACCCGAGTAATTACATGGCTATTACAGCTTGCAGTCTAAAACCATCAATGAATAAATCATGCTTAACCCTTTCATGCATAGTGTCCACACTTACGCTCAGTCAATTTAAGGCTCTTTTTTAAGTTTTAGGAAAATATAAGATGTAAATCAACTTCAGATGACTTGAGTGCATTACTGTAAATTAACATAAACTTCTGTTTATTTGTCGCTCTCAATCTTTAACATTCTACATTAAAATAAGATGAATTTAAAAATAAATTAAAGTCAAAATGTTTTGTGCCAGACTCCACTGATCACCTTAGATTAAAACAAACAAACAAACAAACAAACAAACAAACAAATAAACAGGTATGTTTGTTTTATTTTATTTTTTTTGCATCATTCGGCAGTCCTAAACTGTGTAAATTTTGTATACTCAGAAACGATATTTTCTAAAAATGTTGTCTTCAACCTGAGTGTATTTTTTTTTCAACATTCATACATCATACAGAATTCATACAAGGGGAAACTATGTGAAAATATAAAACAATTTCGATATATCTCTCACGCTTAAATTCTCATTTTTAATGGTGCTGAGGAACTGAGGTGTGACGCGTGCACAAGTGTGTTATGAAGGTGCCTGAAGGACTGTTAGTAATTAAGCAGAGCTATACACCTGCTAAATTTGGTAACTAACCTATAATGTGTGTGTGTGTGTGTGTGTGTGTGTGTGTGTGTGTGTGTGTGTGTGTGTGTTTAATAATAATAATAATAATAATAATAATATTAATAATAATAATAATAATTATTATTATTATTATTATTATTATTACCACTGGTAGTGTACTGTTTTGGTGGTGTGCTTTCCTGTGACTCTCATGATTACTGTTAAATATCTTTTAGAAATTAATCTAATTTAAATAAAAAATGGGGACTCTACTTTCTATTAATTAATATTAATTAACAAACTCCAGTTAGTCCAGAATGCAGCTGCTAGAGTCCTAACTAGAACCAGAAGGTACGACCACATCACCCCGATCTTATCCACACTGCATTGGCTCCCAGTGAAATCTCGCATTGTTTATAAACCAATTATGGTAAAGACGCTCTTGAAACGCAGTTCTCAGCGGGGCTCTTTTACAAAGACACGGCTGGTAACATGGACGTATCGGACCTCACTGGTGGTAATAGAGTTATGACCAAACGAGCTGCATCTAATAACGCCAGCAACGTTGTTGAACTACTAGCACCCATTCCCAGCGACATATTCTTTCAAGAAAAACTAATGCTTAACGGCGTGGACATTAAAATCCGCATGACGAGGGCAAAAGATGAATTCTGTTTGATGAGGAGCGACGCTGTGGCCTATAAACTAAACATCGTGTCAGCTTCACTGTTTGTGAAAAAAGTGTCAGTATCACCAGGTGTGAGATTGGGGCACGCGCAAGCATTACTCTCGACGCCAGCCAAATACCCCATCGACAGGGTGTGTGTGAAAAATTTCTCAATCCCTGTAGGCTCACGTGTTTGTAATCAAGAAAACTTGTTCTTAGGAACTTGTTCTTACCAAAATCTGGCTATGGTTGATAATGATGCGTTTACTGGCTCGTATAATCAAAATCCGTTCGCCTTTAAAAACTATGACCTAGAATTTTTGGCAGTTTATCTGGACGGCCAACAGCACCCCGCTAAACCTCTGCAGCCTGAATATGGAAGTGGCTCTGCAGTGCATGAATTTTACCAGTTAGTGCTGGCTTCTGGAAAGCATCTTAAAAATCAACCTCTAGCTATTGACTGCCTACCGTAAGTACATCTTCCAATGATAACAACATTCAGTATAATCAATGTTCAATTAAAAATCCGGCACCGGTAATACATACTATAGAGACTGTGTCTGTTCCCTGAGCTATACAAATATATAGAAAATCTCGGAAAGTCAGTCTTCGTAACCTAATTAACATATAACCTAATTTAATCATATTGAATGCACAGCCAGCACTTTTGATCTGAGGCTAGGACTATTAAACATTAGATCTCTTGTGTCTAAGGCTCTTATTGTTAACGATATCATTACTGATCAGGAATGTAATTTAATGTGTTTAAAAGAAACTTGGATTAAACCAAACGAGTACATAGCATTAAATGAAGCCAGTCCTCCTGGATACAGTTATGTACATCAGCGTCGTTCAACTGGTAGAGGAGGAGGTGTTGGATTCATCCATAGTAAAAATCTAGTCGTCACACAAGAACTTAAGCATAAATTTAATTCTTTTGAAATTCTTTATACCAGTATAAGTTATGTAGCCACAAAAAATAAGTCAATTCCTCTAATTATTATTTACAGACCCCCAGGGCCATATACTGAATTTCTTAGTGAATTTGCAGACTTTGTCTCAAACCTGGTTGTGTCTGTAGATAAATCATTAATCGTCGGAGACTTTAATATTCATTTTGTTAACCTGGAAGACCCTCTAAGATTAGCGGTTGTGTCCATCTTAGATGCAGTAGGGATTAATCAGAATGTTATCGGGCCTACTCATAATGGTGGTCACACTCTTGACCTCATACTAACATACGGACTAAGTATAGAAAATATTATCATTTTTCCACAGTCTGAAGTTGTCTCAGACCATTATCTTATCTCATTCATAATACGTATTGATCATAATATTTGCACCTCGCCTCGCTACCGCGTAAAACGTACCTACACATCAGCTACTGCACCGAGCTTCATAAATAACCTCGCAGAAACATCAATTAGATTTGGATCACCGTCTGATCCCATAGAACTCGATCAGGCGACTGAAAGCTTGGAGTCAACACTCCGCTACACGCTAGATAGAGTGGCTCCACTCAAAAGGAAAATAATAGAGAAAAAAAATTAGCACCCTGGTATAATGATCAAACGCGAACCTTAAAACAGACAACTCGACAATTAGAATGTAAATGGCGTCAAACCAAACTGGTGATATTTCAAACAGCATGGAAGGACAGCCTACTGAAATATAGGAAATCTCTTGGCGATGCTAGAAAAATCTATTTCTCCACCTTGATAGGAGACAACAAAAACAATTCTAGATTCCTTTTCAACACAGTAGCAAAATTAACTAGGAATAAAACCACTACAGAGAGAAACACTCAATCATTACATAGCAGTGAAGATTTCATGAAATTTTTCATTGATAAGGTTGAAAATATTAGACGTGAAATACAGGCCATTAAATTAAAACCGGACAGTACTGTAACAAACCCATTACATGACAATGTAGCAATATCAGATCAATGTTTAGAGTGTTTTGCTCCGCTTAGAGAGACTGAACTAGCTACATTAATCTCTTCAGCCAATTCACCAACTTGCATACTAGATCCCGTACCTACATGTTTATTTAAACAGATTTGTCCAGGAGTAACTGAACCACTTTTAAATATAATCAATTCTTCCCTAAGCACTGGCTATGTACCTACATCACTTAAATTAGCAATTATTAAACCCTTGATTAAAAAATCTGATCTTGACCCGTCTCAATTGTCCAGCTATAGACCAATATCAAATCTCCCCTTCATCTCTAAGATTTTAGAAAAGGTTGTAGCAAAAGAGTTATGCTCGTACTTAGATAGGAATAACATTCATTAAATGTATCAGTCAGGATTTAGACCTCATCATAGCAGAGACAGCGTTAGTTAAAGTAGTAAATGACCTTCTACTGACCTCCGATCAGGGTTGTGTCTCACTGCTTGTGTTACTCGACCTTAGTGCAGCTTTTGATACTATAGATCACACTATTCTACTTGATAGATTAGAAAATGTTGTTGGTATTAAGGGAACAGTCCTCTCCTGGCTCAGGTCTTATCTGACCGATCGTTATCAGTTCGTAGACGTAAATGGTGATTTCTCCAGTGATGGTGATTTTTCTGTTATGCTGATGATACACAGTTGTATGTTTCAGTGATGCCAGAGGACAGACAGAAGCTTAGTAAAGTTGAGGATTGTGTAAAGGACATTAGACATTGGATGTTAACTAACTTCCTTCTACTTAATTCTGATAAAACAGAAATACTTTTATTAGGCCCATGTGTAGCTAGAAGAAATCTTTCTGATCACATGGTTACTCTGGATGGTCTTTCTGTTTCATCATGTACAGCAGTTAAAGACCTTGGAGTGATTATTGACTCCAGCCTATCATTTGATGCTCATGTAGATAATATTACTAGGATAGCTTTGTTTCATCTCAGAAATATTTCTAAAATAAGAAATATATTGTCACTACATGATGCGGAAATACTAGGTCATGCATTCGTCACCTCTAGATTAGATTACTGTAATGCCTTACTGTCTGGATGTTCCAGTAGGAATATAAATAAGCTCCAGTTAGTCCAGAATGCAGCTGGTAGAGTAATAACTAGAACTAGAAGATACGACCATATCACACCGATATTATCAATACTGCATTGGCTCCCAGTAAAATCTCGCATTAACTATAAAATACTTTTATTAACCTATAAAGCACTAAATGGTCTCGCGCCACAATATCTAAGCGATATTTTGGTTTTATATGATCCGCCACGCCTACTTAGATCAAAAGATGCAGGCTATTTGACGGTACCTCGAATAGTGAAGGCTACAGCAGGGTGAAGAGCTTTCTCTTATAGAGCCCCACAGTTATGGAATAGTCTTCCAATTAGTGTTCGGGACTCAGACACAGTCTCAGTCTTTAAGTCTAGGCTTAAAACGTATTTGTTTACTCAAGCCTACCCTGACTAGATTCTGTTCTACTACTTCGCAGTCATAATAATCTTTTTTCTCCCTCTCTCCTTTCGCCGAGCCCCACACGAATTTATGGAGATACTAGAGATCCAGATCCTTTCTGGCTCTGGATGGAGCTCAAATCTTCTCTAATTCCAGACTGCTGGGACCACGGCTGCTCCTAAGGCCATACAGACTTCATATAAATCCATAATGAACTTTTTCCACACTAACTGTTGTTACCCAGATGAGGATGGGTTACCTTCTGAGTCGGGTTCCTCTCAAGGTTTCTTCCTCTTAAAACATCTTAGGGAGTTTTTCCTTGCTACCGTCGCCACTCAGTGGCTTGCTCAGTTGGGATAAATTCACACCTTTAATATCTGTATACGTGTTGATATTTCTGTAAAGCTGCTTTGAGACAATGTCTATTGTAAAAAGCGCTGTACAAATAAAATTGAATTGAATTGAATTGATCGGGAGGATTTTCTGCACGTGTATACCCTTCATGCGTTTAATCTCACGCCGGACGAAGACTGCAGTCAACACGTGTCGCTTATCAAGTCTGGGAACATTAGGCTAGAAGCACGTTTTAGACAACCTCTACCCTGAACGATCAACGATAATTGTTTATGCCATATTTGACAGCATCATCGAAGTGTCAAATCGCAGACAGATCCTGGTTGATTACTATTAATAGGCAAAATGGACACCATCCAGCTTACGGCTATAATGGATAATGGATAATCTCATGTAATACCCATTTTCTCGGCGTACTACCGTGTGACCACCTACCAGAAGCCCCCTTAAGAAAATTACCATCCATGGTGATAATCAACACGCATCCTTCAGGACTCCCGGGTGAACACTGGTTAGCCATCTACATAAACGAGGTCAGCGTGGGTTGTTTTTTTGACAGCTTTGGTAATAACCCAGATGACAATCGTTTTCCACAGAATATCAAAAACTTTCTAAACCGCAATTCTAGAGTGATTCAACATTCAGTAGTACAAGTCCAAGAGTTTTCATCAGAGACCTGCGGGCAGCATTGTGTGTTTTTTCTCTATCATATAGTGAAGGGACATGATTATGACCGTGTGTTGAAGATGTATACCGGCGATTTTATTAAAAATGACAAGATGGTGTCAGCATTTATGAAAAAAAACTAAAACTAAAAAAAGGTGTTTGTAATGAAAATGTTTTCAGCTGTATTTGTTGTGTTCAGACAGGTGAAATGTTAATCTAACACTAATTTTTTTTCAGTAAAAACAAAGAACAGAGATTTCTTCTTCTTTTGACTCTTTATTATTATTATTATTATTATTATTATTATTGTTGTTGTTGTTATACAAACACCACATACAGCAATACAGATAATAACAAGATCATAAACAAAAGAAAACTCGTGGATTAAAAACGTAGCCACTGACTCGTGTCAAGAATGGGTGATTTGAATACAGGGCCATCTGAATAATTTGATTTTGCTGATGGTGTGCTCGGAAGTATTTTCTGCTTTTTACGCCTCTTAGACGAATTGGTTATAGGCGAAGTCGATTTGGTTTTGAAAGATTTAATTGCGTGTCTGACATAATGGTTTGGCACCGTTGAGTATGGTATGTTTAAAGTAGCAAAAGCCTCCAGAAATTTGAGCCAGCCGACTAGTCTTCGGGCTTCGCCGGGAATAGTTCTACCGTTAAACACAAACTCCCCCGAATTGTCCCAAGATGTGACATCTTTCATTTTAGACATTTTATCTAAAATGTAGCGAGCGTTTTTTACACTCCTCTGCGTAACATTCTTCAAAATATCCGCCGCTACGTTATCTAAACCGTCGTGGTGGTTTACGCCGGGCGGCGCAGACGGCTTTTCTTTTTCAACATGCTCAGTCTGCATAGGTGTCAATGTTAATGTGCTGTTTTCACGGTCCCCTTGTCTAGCGACTGTTAAAAAGCGCTGTAAACCGTTTGTGTACAGCTTCGCTTTTTCATAACTGTCCAAGTCAGAGCGGTACAAGATATTTCTTATAGCAATGTCCAAATCATTCTCCACGATTTGCTGAATAGATTCGCGTGCTGTCCCGGTCTTTAGTTTGTCCAACTGGTGCTGCGGGACTAAAAACATTTTCTCTGCGTACTTCATTTCCTCTGTTATCTAGATGCAATCAGGCTGGAGATGAAAGGAATAGCCACGCTTAAGAGCGGTAGAAGAAAGCCCCCCTGTTGATTTATTACTCGTCTCTTTCTTTTAACACCAGCAGTCTTATCCGCTACAAATTTGATTACGCTTTTCCTTTTTCTGAGTTTCTGGTATTGTTGTGATGTGAGAGGTATATTACCATAGAGAACATTAAGAGTTACTTCACACAATGTCGCAATGAGCTCGTCTGTGGCAGTTTGTAAAATAATCCTTCTTTGTTTGGGTGACGCTTTTAATAATATTTTTAAAAGCGGCAGGTTTCTACAAAGTCTGGCAGACATTTCGCTCTCTTCTTTTCTGGAGATATACCACAGGGTGTGGCGCAAGTAAATCTGTTCTGAGCCGATAGTGTTCGGGTGTTTGTGTTTTATAATCAATCAGCAGATACCCGAAAGGCTTGCTGGTTGCGTCTTGATAACATTCCATAAACAATTTTGTGTTGCCGGGATACATTTGTCTTCCTAGGACACTGACTTGATTAGCATCTCAGGGATTTTTAAACAACATTAGATAATTTGTGTTTAAACTGATGGTCCTACTGGATTTCCCTTGGCAAAATAAATTCTGTACAATATAAATAGCGCTAAGATTTCTATGATGTACATATTGGGTAAAGACCTTCTCCACTTCGTTGCTCCCGCTGGCCTCTTTCATCAGATCATCGAGGATTAACAAATTAACCGTGTTGGCCGGAAGCAGATCATCATCATTCAGAGTCTGTGGTAATCCTTCAACAAATTTTATTTTGTACATTTTCAACAATTCATCATACAACGGTTGCCAACAATCATAAATATACACAATATTTTCAATTTTTTTAGAAATCAAATGTACAGCATTTTGCAACAACATTTTTACAAAATATGACTTCCCCGAGTTTGAAGGTCATTATCACACATGAAAAAGGGTGATGTAATCTGAAATCAAACCCCTCTGTGTCTCGCACACCCCTATGTCCAAAAAGATTGTCAGAAGTCATATGGGATCGTTGTGAAATCTGGGAGCAGTATGCGTTTGTTGTACACAACCTTAAACTTTTTAACAACTGACCTGTTGTGTAGTGTGAATTGTTTTTATTACGTACAATGGTATCCGTGTATGCCAGTATATGACGACTATTATCCGCCCCCAGGACGTAGTGATCGACAAGTCCAATCAGGGTGTCTAATCTAATGGATTGAGCGTGACACCTTTGGCTTTCATGCATACCTTACCCTTCGCAGTGCGGTAGCCATATGTTTTTGGTCCGCCTGAACAAAATTCTACAATATGATCACCAGGTCCAACCTCATCAGTTAAATTACAGAGATGGGGCCCAACGGAGGTTCCCAGTCGCCCTCTCTAGACGTAAAGATCGCACTGTCTGCGTCACTGTACAACAGTCTGTCACCCAATTTGTCCATTAATTCATAAAGTTCTAGACGGGCATGAGCTGTTGTGAAAGCACCAAGAAAGATGTTGATGTCGCGAGTCTGCCCCCCTTTCCCATCCGCATAACACCACTGAATTAGAGCCACGCTGTCTGAAACAAAGATAAAGTGTTTAACATCATACCCGTCACCGAATATGTGCTGTGTAAATTGTTCCGGGTCCGAAATTAACTCTGTACACAGCAAGTTTTCACGCATGGAGAAACGACCCCAAAGTGAGTTCAGCAGAAGTTTGTTAATAGAACGCCGTGCTGGGTTGCGACTTATCTTTCCGGCATCCACCTTAATCCCCTCTTTCTCAAAGTAGTCTGAGATGTAGGATTCCTTGTCTGCGTCTGTCATAACGTGTGCGGGGAAACCGCTGGCCTCTTGTTTATATTGTAAAAATGTTTTAACATAATCACAAAACAAAGTTTCTGACCGTTGTGGGAAATGCCACACCTCGTCCACGTTCGTTACAATATAACCCTTTTCCACACCTTTCAACAGCTCTATGCTGACCCAACACCCTGAAATCGCTCTTTCCTCATCAGTATGGCCACACGGGTCTGTCTGATTCTGATGTTCGGCGCATGTACGACAAATTGGAAACATAAGCTTACCACCGGTCCTATAGGGAAAGACAGGGTGAAGCAGTTTTCGTGGTGGCAGTACTGTAGCCTTGACAAACCCATAATAATTTTCAAGAGGTTCAAAATCCTTGAAAATTATTTGTGGATGTCCTATGGGGTAACATTTTTTGGCCTGGCAAAAGGGGTACAAACTTTTAAAGTCGACATATTGTATTTTTTCACTATTGTCGGCTTTGTGATACAATTTGTACGCGTTAGTACGACCACCAAATAGCGCGTTGCGCAGTTTCAATCATTAGGATGTGTGTAAGTGGACATAAACGCCATTACAGCGACATTGTTCTGTTTAGCGTTATTCCAATCACATTCCCACATCACCTCAACATCGAGACCATACGCCTTTTCCAAAATTTCGACCTTATCATCAAACTGTCTTCTGAGCAAACCGTAGGGCACTTTTGATAACAGATGTAAATGGTTTGGGTTATAACGACATTCATGCCCGTGAAACATGCATCTGTCGAATTCGAAACTGTATTTCACACCATCCTTTTCATAATAACCATCGAGATGATATTTTCCAATCACCATCTCTACATGATTTAAAGCGTGCTGAATGTTCACGCCGTGTGTTGTTTTGACATATTCAAGCCATTCAATAGAAACGGCTGAGTATGACTTGTTCTAATTAGTGTATGCATTGTTATGGGTCAGAGCTAGTGTGTCTCTCGGTAGATAGTGGGTTTTATACACGGCCATGCAGCACTCTGCCAAAGTGGTGTATCTGAATGGGTCGAGTTTGGTACATTGTATGAATTCGTCACAGTACTTCATGCATGCCTCACGGAGCAAAACGACATCGTTCTTGCCGTACATGGCGAGCTCTTTTTTAAAATCAAAAATCATACCACTTATCAAACAGAGCCCTCTCTTTGTCAGACATTGTCTCATAGCCGTAGAAATGCTTATCAGGGAATGGGCCTACATAGTCTTCATTTTCTATTCTATTGAACAGATGTGGAAAATAGCCTTTCTCAGCACAGGTTAGATTTAACGCGGCAGATGTCATGGACAGACACATAGGGATGAAAGAGTAGCTATCGATGAAACGTTGCTTGAATGTCTTATCATACATTAAAATGATCCGACAGCCTTGCATAGTAATTTGGAGTGTTAGCCCTGCTTTTGCAAAATATTCCAATAGTATAAAATTGTCAAACCCTGAAGCGTTGTGTGCAACCCATGTGTAATTCTGATAATGAGGCTGTCTAAACTTTTTAACAAGTTGATCTATACAGTCTGTACCAGCGGCTGTGAACTCTTCCCCTTTAAATGTAATGGCGCATACGAAATTTGCTACGTGTTTACCGTCCGTGTGTTGTGTCTTAAAATCATAATGAATGTATTTGTCGCTTGGTGGTTCCATTTTTATCAGTTGTATGAAACATTGGTGTACTCAGTCATTAACCAATTCAGCTTTACAATGGATAGTGTTCTGCAGGGCACACGTTTTTTTTTGGTGCGGCTCCGTTGACATTATATCGCCTATTACATTTCTGACAGTATTTAGTGACATCACACTGAGCGTACTGTTGTCCTGTTTGTGTTTGTTTATGCGCGTTGTAACAGTAGGCTGATCTGCAGTACCGCAAACACTCGTGACATTGCCTCATTTTGCCGACGTATTTATGACAATCAGGTGCACTACGTACATCGCAAACGTATTTACACCTGTGGTCTACAACGCCGTATCTCCAAACTATTAAATCTGAGTCTCGGTACCACCGTATAACCACCAACAGACCCACCCTCTCTTACGATAGACTCAATAGCGGCTTCGGATAACCCAAAATCTGGCTCCGAAGGATTAAACGATTGACTGTCTGACCCCCACCCCACCTGCTGTGAATTTGAATCGCTGTCTAACAACGAATTAGGCAGTGGTGCTGTTTGAACCTCAGTCACTGATCTAACACTGTTTAATTAGTCCAACAAAGTATCAGTGGTAGACTGCGGTCTATTCAGATCCTCCATTGTCCGAATTAAACCCTGTAACGTCTCTGTATTGTCACGCTGTTCAAAAGTACACAGACCATCGTCGCATCTTCTAGATTTAATTGCAGCTCCCAGATTACTCGAGTTTTCACCACACCGCTTTGACATTTTTACAGATTTTTTAAAATTGAAACAAAAATTAGTAGAAAAACAAAAAAACAAACAAACAAAAAAAACACACACAGTAAACCAGATACGAACCAGCAAATAAACACACACACACACACACACACACACACACACACGGGTATAAAATACTTATTGTATAACTCACCCGAGTTTCTTGTTTTTAACCAGCTGTACAAGCTGTTTTAACAATTCCGTCGTCAGGTGTTGATTGTGATCAACGGGTCGAATTTCCCCAGCAAGAAGCTTCTGGGTTGCTATGATTTGTTTGTGTGTGATGGTATGGTTTTGTAATGTTTCCACAACACTTTGATTATAAAGACGCTGATTCTTCTCTATAATGTCCAGACGCTCGGTGACGCTAGCAAAAGTCTTTTCAAATCCTGCAATACGATCTTCGATGGCCTTGAACCCGGTTCGTGTCACCTCCGCCGAGTCTCTGTTATTGTCTATAACAACAGTAGCCTCACGACCAAATGCTTCTTGGTTTGAAGGCAGATCGTCTCCAGGAACCGGGGTAAATACACAGGCGTCCCACGAATCAAACAGCTCCTGATTCCAGTTCAAACAAGAGTCTATAGCGCTCGGTTCATTCACAGCTGACTCTGTTGGGGTAGAAAAAAAAACACACAAAACATTACTTAGGATACCGGCACTAATTAGGATGATGAAGCACTCTTAAAAAAAAAAATTTATATATATATATATATATATATATATATATATATATATATATATATATATATATATATATATATATATATAAAAAATACATGCTACATACCGTCTGTCGATTGTGGGGGAGATCTCGATCGTTTACGTTTAGACGTCGCGACCCCCGCGCTGTGGACCTGAGCGACTGTTTTACGCTCGGCCTTTCCAGAGCTCGTTTTTATACCGCGTTCAGTAGAAACCGCAGCACTATTTTTGAACTCGGGTGCAGCGATCTTGTTTACAATATTTGACAAGCCTTGAACAGTAAACAAACGAGCACAATACATAAGAAAACATCTTAAACCGCTTTTAAACATAACAGCTAAATATCTCATTACAGATCTTACCCAACACGGGGTTTTCCAACCTGACTCGCGGGACTTCTGTGCTCGCCCCTTTGTGTAAAATAAAGTAAAATCATTAAACACATACACAACACATCATACATAGGATCGAATATTTATAAAGAATAACAATGTACGTACCGCTTGCCTTGTTCAGAAAATTTATTTCGTCTACGATGTCCGGAATAGACACAATGTCAGCATCACCTGTAACATTAGAGACCTGTTTTATCCATCACAATAAACCCATAAATTCGTTTATAAATAAAAACATTCTTAACAATGTGTAATAATAATAAAAATAAAATTAAACCGTTACTCTTACGATAGACGGCCATCTCCTCTTTGAAGTATTCTCCAAAATAAAATATAAAGCTTTAGCGGTGAGTTAAAACGAGAATCGACGATTCGCCTAAAATTACACAGCGCTCTGAAACACAGCCGAGATTTTAGAGACTTCTGCGTAACTGACCCTACTTTTAAACATAACGCATACCTATTGTAGGGTGTGTCGTAAAGCTATTAACACCCCCGCAGACACTCATTATCATGAACAATCTGTGAGATCACACCGCGATCCCCCTGGTCATAAAAAAACTCTTGGTCAGGAAGAAACAAAGGGCCATAAATTAAGCACTCCCAGAGAAACGCAGGCCTGACAAGGACGAGGCCATAAATTAGCTCTCTAGTTCTACCGCCGTGATTGACATTTTGACAGAACGTACTGGCTACGATGAAAACACGTGTATGGGTGTGGAGAGAGAGAGAGAGAGAGAGAGAGAGAGAGGCGTGTTTGAATACACGTATGTGTGGGCGGGGTTTAGCGAGAGTAAGGTGTTTCAGTTTAACTTCATTACTGCTTAACACAGACACTGGAAGACATCTCTTGAAAAAAAAAAAAAAACTTCTCCTAGTTTAAACATCTTTTAACCAGCACTTTAACATTTTTACCTCGTAAGGATCTTTGTTTAGAAGTCATGTAATATGCGCTATTCTCTTTAAACAGCTCTTTTAATCATTTTTACATCCTAAAGGTTTCTGTTTAGAATGTATGTAATACAAACGATTCTTTTAAACAGATTCTTTAAAAAAAAAAAAAAAAAAAGACGCTTTAACTCCTAAACTTTTTATTCAAAGGTAAACCGGGATCCCTAAAAACATAGTCAACAATTGTTTTCATTTATTTCACAAAACAAATATTCTACTCATATACGTACACATTCAAACATCATGCTTTTCTAACAGTGTGTTTACACAAACGAAATACCCCCACACAGTAACACAAACACATCCCCATATTAAAAACATTATTTCTTTTCAGACGTATTTCACCCCACCAAAAACCAAACTCATTAACATAAACACCTTTTGTTGGAAGGGGGCCAAACCCCCCCCCCCCCCACCCCCACCCCCACCTCTCACCTCTCCACAACACCCCCAGACACAAAGGAGCCAGATTGACCAGCTACACTCGATAGGGTTACCCCTCTCACCACCCCTACAGACTTGCCAGTCAGGGAAGCACAGAGGGTCATAAATTATCAAACACACTACTTTGATTGACAGTTTGACAGAAAGTGTATGATATAACTACTTATGCGGGGAAAAAAAACTGATTAATCAAGTTACTGCTGTGTAATTTCAAAGAAATATATCCAGATGTAATTGTTCACTAAGATTTATTTTTATTTCATCTTTTACTGGAATACGAAATCTCTTGCATACAAAACTGCACGTACGCACGTACAAAACCAAAACCTACGGAGCTAAGCACGCGCATGCGCAGATATTGTCCCTAAACCACGTTGGATTTCATTGTATAGGCCATATCTTGATCTGGTATGTTTGTGTTATATATGAATGGATTGTTAAATAGATTATACTCTAGGCATTTCCATGACGTGTAAAAATGTTTATTTTATATACCTGAATAAAAGATTCTGAAGTCCCAATCCCTTCGTTGCTAATATGTGGTCGAAATCGCGTTTAATAGAACGTGTAGTGAGGAGCTGAGAGAAAACTACATCTTTCCCCCTGGAGTTGATTCTCTCACAGCCTCATCTGAGTGGAGCAGCAGAGCTGGACACTAACTCAAGGCAAGTCATGTTTTTTCTCCTCATCTTTACACATAGTTATAAATCTGTTATGTAGTTTAATTCAATTAAATCGTTAAACAGCGCTTCAGCTATACGTTTTAAAGAGGAGACAGCTAACTAGCGCTTAGCCCTAAGATGAAATCTACCGAAAATGATTGAAGCTGTGATGTAGAGAGTAGAAACTTCTTTTGAGTAAAATCTAACATGTTAAAGTTCAAGGCTCAAGGTTTACTTCTTCCTGTGGACCTTTTTATTTTTACACCCATTTCCCCACAAAAATGTTAGCTTTCTAAATAGCCAACATAATTAAACTAAACCATGGACACCTGGGGCAAATCAAAGACATCCTCACACATAACCCAATACTCAAGCAGGAAGAGCATGAACCAAAACAAAGTCATATGTCCACTTAGAAACCGCGCCGCAGTGCCATCTGCCGGCCGTGTCGTAACAATAATGGCGTTTTTGTTCTATACTCTTTACGTTAGGTTTATCGAAATTGTTTATTCACACTGCCAGAGGTGTTCAGCCAGGAATTCTTCATTCTCAAAATGCCACTGTGGTTTAATAAACTGGACATTGGCCTCTTGCTGGTTTTTGGCAGGTAAATTATTGATTATGATATGCCTGGAACAATGCTGTTGTTCTGTGCTTTTGAGGTGAAATCAGTGCACACTTCCTGTGTTGAAGTATGCCAACCATCTATTATCATAAATGTTACAACTGATTTTTAAAATAAATGATGATTATATGCTTTATCTTCATCATCAGTTTTTTAAATAGGAAAAGTTGGACAAATGTAGAATTGTCCAATTACTGTAACACTAGTATATGCAAAAAGTTGTAAAACCAACTGGTATGTATTAATTGTGTAAGAGTGTGCCTTTTCTGTCATCTCTAGTGTCACCATCGTTGCAGCTCCATTTGTGACACCAGTCAAGCGTAAATATTGCTCTTCCATAGAAGTTACATGTGTGTTTGATGGTAGTGGGGTAAGTCTTTATTACACAACCTAGCTAATTTAAGGAAAAACCAACATTTAGTGTCTTAGCTAGGTTTTGGGCACCACAGGCCACTAGAACAGTTTCAGTGGGCCTTGGCATAGATGCTCCAATCCTCTGAAGTGAAGAGATGAAAACCAAAAGATCTGTATAGAGAGTGATAGAACGACACTGGTCTACTAAGATGTGGACAAAAAAGTAATACGGTCGGATGAGCCATCCCTCTCCATATTCTCAAGTGGTTGAAGTCACCTGTGGCATACACCAAGAGAAAAGGAAAGGCATGAATGCTGCACCCCAATAACAGGGGTCTGCTGGCATGTTTGGGTTCTCTTGTCCCCTTAGAGGAAGAAGCTACTGCAAATCAATACAAAGTTGCTCCAAGTGATCACCTTTGTCCTACGATGAAACATTTCTTTCCTGATGGCAGTGGTCTCTTCTAGGATGACAATGCCCCTATTGCCCTCACTGAATGGTTTGATGAGTTCACAGTCACCAGATCCCAACCTAGTTGAACACCTATGGGAGATTTTGGACTGCTGTGTTAGACAGTGCTCTCCATCTACCGTCTGGGCAGCTCCTGAATGTTCAAAGGGACAACACCAGACTCTCTGTTCGCACAGAATGAAAAGCATTTATTCATTCATTTGGTGAATTCTCAGTTCAACAACTGTAATCTTTTAATAGCAATTAATGTACATGGTGTTTTAGTGAAGAATACAGTCAGATTTATTGCCACTCTTGCTAGCCCAGCTACTGGAATCATAAACCATATTTCAGACCTAGTTGGCAGGATTTGAACCTGCATGGGGAAACCCCAATGGATTTTTAGTCCATCGCCTTAACCACTCAGCCACAATTACACAAAAAGTCTTGCTTCAGCATGGACCACTGTCTGATCGCAATTCCATGCACTTTGTTTCAGAATGTATAGGCTTCTTTTAGGGACCCTGCTCAGGTATTTTGGCAACACAACGAGGCAGTGTAGTTGGTTCCCTTGGCAACCATCTATGGACAGTGCCATAAAATCAAGACAGTGCTATAATTTGAAGCCTAGAATGGGCTTCAATGAACAGTTCTTAATCATAGTGTGGCAAACAGAAGCTTAAACCTGTTTGTAAGCTTCCTAAATTATACATTTCAAGTGACGTGACTTAAAAAATGACACCATGCGAAGAGGGATTACAATACAAACAGTCTTTTAGACCCTCAACAGAGTGCAGCAACTGGGTAGATTGTCAGAAGTTGGATTTGAACCCACGCCTCCAGAGGAGACTGCAACCTTAAGGCAGCGCCTTAGACCGCTCGGCCATCCTGACTCATAAAAGAGGCTTAAGTTATTATTAGCAATTAGCAATTAGCAGTTCAAACTATGCAGGGACATTTTGATGGATTTCTTGAAATATCTCATCAGGAACAACCAAATGCCCCTTCAACAGAGTGCAGCAAAGGAACTAAATTTCAGGAGTGGGATTTGAACCCACACCTTCAGGG
Organism: Ictalurus punctatus; assembly: GCF_001660625.3. Lineage (NCBI taxonomy): Eukaryota > Metazoa > Chordata > Actinopteri > Siluriformes > Ictaluridae > Ictalurus > Ictalurus punctatus. The sequence continues at coordinate 3,863,864 of NC_030428.2, forward strand.
GAAACCACAACCTGAATGCAGCATCTTAAACCACTCAGCCAATCTGATGCATTGAAGGTGTGCGTCGTGGACCATGCCCAGGTGTTATGTTGACCATATGAGTTGTATAAACACTTGTATAACTGGTCGAATATCTACAGGCAGTGATTTAAAGGAAACCCATGCAGTATTTTGACACAAATGTTTCCAGGAGAGGAGAACACTTTTTAAGGTGACATACCTGGATTTTTAACAGCTCCATAGTTTGTCATTCAAGCTTGGGTAACAGCCACAACAAACCATGTTTCAACTGCCCTACGGCAAACCAAATCACGGAGGTAGTGGGGTAGCGGGCGGGAAGACCAATTGTACTTTCGCCAGTCGAAATGACGCGTCAACATCAGAGCTACTGTCACATTGGATTTCAGTGTGGCTTGGGATGCCAACCATCTAAGGTCTGGGCAGATCCAGACTCTTTATTAGACATTGAAATGAACAACGCCTGAGTCCGGCATCTCAGAATTAAGTAGTGGGCAAGTCGAAAAATCTCAGTGAAGACTTTGTACAATAGCAGGTATGCAATGATTGTATACTTTTATTGGTAATTCTTCCAGGTGATAGTGAAGAGGTCAGTCAGCATTATTGTTACAGTTGATATCCTAACAATGGCTCTGACCTGTCTGAATCATTTGGTAAGTGCTATTTGTTGGGGTAGTTTTCAGTGATTCAGACAACTGAATCAAGAAGACTTTTTATGCAGGTTTTAAAGTTTTAAAGTAAGTGCTTACAAGTTGGGGCAACTTTCAGTGAATTTGGACACCATGAATGTGGAGTGTGAAACTATAATCACATTCATTGTTGTTGAGATTCTAACTTAAGTGTTTCTGTTTATAAATATTTATTAAAATTCTTGCACAAGTATTTAGTGAAACATATGCTGAAATCTCTTAGGCAATACCTTTGAATACATCAGTGAAAGCATCATTTGGCTGTGTACCTACTCTCAATCGAGAGTGATAACTGCCTGTCAATGTGCGAATCACCTGGTTCATTCACATGGAGTGATCTGCCATCATCACTTCTATTGTCACATTGGATTCTGTGGGTTGGACTGTGAATCATCTCAAGTTATGATCAGACTCTAAGCATTCAAAGGAACAACACTTGACTCAGGCCCCTCAGAATGAAATAGTGGACAACAGGTAAATTCTCAGTGGACAACTTCTAGGATAGCAGGAATGTAGTGATTATATTTGTTGTGGTGAATACGGCAGGACAAGATGCAAAGAAGAAGACCACCCATCTGTCTTATTGTCACAGCTGTTATTCTATCAATGGCTCTGACTTTCCTGAATGGTAAGTGCTATTTGTTGGGGTGGTTTGGGTGATTGAAGCAACTAAAGATACTTCTTTTTTTTCATTTTATTATTGTTTATTTATTTATTTATTCATTTATTATAATTTTTTTTTTACAATTTATTAAACGTTAAACAGTTTGGACAACATCCAATACTTTCAAAAGAAAGCACTATTAGATTACTTCAAATAGGAGCACTTGATTTACAATATATTCATAAGTGCTTCTCGTTGAGGCAGTCTCATCTGTGTATTTGCCTTTACCGTCTTCTGTGACTGGTGCAATGTGTCTCTGGATGTTACCCCAATTGTATCACATATACTTCAGTTTTAATGTAATTTTCTGCAAGCTTTGGTACCTTTCAGTGACGGCAATAATAGGAAATGTTGAAACCGTAATATTGTTTCACTTCATAAAGATTTAGTTAAACTGTTCCCAGTGTATTTGGTGTAATTTATTCTGTCTACTGTTTTTTCTTATATTCACATGAACTGTTTAACGATCATCAGCGCTTTTGTCCCTTTGGATTTCGATGTGGGTTGGATGTGAACCATGTAGACTCTACATCATCACAATCAAAACACTTGGAAGAATTATGTTCATCCCTCCAGTTGAGTTCAGAGACTTGGAGAATCAATGTCAAGGAGCACTGAAGCTGTTCTAGCAGCATGTGATGGCCCAACACCTTACTGAGACACTTTAAGCTGTTTTTTCCTTTGTAGCCTGTCTGTATGTGAATATAGGATTAAATCATATACTATAGTATGGTCGATGAAGTAGTTGCAGTTGGAAATGTAATGTAACTGAAAGAGAGAGAGGCATTTTGATTTTGATTATATGATTGATTTTTGATTCAGTTTTCAAATGCTTCTTTGTACTCAGAGAGGTTATTTTTTGTCTGTTGACATTATTTCAGGGAAATTGATGCTTCCTAAATTTGAAAATGGCACTGAGGTATGATTCATGCTGGAGGAGAAAAGTTAAGAGCCAGCAAAGTACTTGCAAAAGATACAGAAGAAAGGTGAGAAGATTTCAGACGTCTTTGTTGTTATATGGACAGCTGTTATTATGTTCTTCTCCCAGCCAAATTTCAGCAGTTGCTTTGCTTCTGACAGCATTGATAAATACTTTTATATAACTAAGAAATTGTTTTTTGTTTGAAATGACAGTTTACTAAGAATATACCTGCCAATTTATTGAGTACACGTGAATAAAAATAATGCAGTATAATTTTGTAGACTGTAATTTGTGGTGCTCTTGAACTGTACTGAGTTATATAGAGGTCTTCCTAATATTTTGCACATCCAGTTGAAATATGCATTGTGGTTGAAGTATGATAACTGTATTATTTATCTCAATTTTTAGCTAGACACACGAGGAGTGGAGAATGCAGGTAACAACTATTCAAAAATGTAAAACATCTAACTCCATAGAGTAATGAAGCGTGATCAGTTTTCTACACACAGAATTTTGGTTCCATAGTAATTGGGAAAATGAATATGGTATACTGTAAATTATTCCCTCAGACTACTTCCAATGTCAGCACTGACTATTTTGGTATAAACAAAGAATTGGCTGGAGAGGGCTTGGATAGCAGCACACTTATCTGACAGCTGAAATGTGTAGGAAGGTGCTATGTCCCTGTATCCCTCCAGGTGTGTCTGCACAGTTGGCTGACATGCTTACTGGGCTACCATAATGTCATTTGCACTGTATTCATATAACTGTATAATAAATATTCAGATGTTTCAAAGATAGCATCTGGTCTATTCATATAGTGGCAATGTAAGAAATACCATGTTATAGAGCTTTAAATTGTGATCGGTAGTAGTGTTAATAGTGTTAACAAAACGTTACTTACTGATGTGAGACTTGCACTTGTACTTGAATTGGTTTACAAAGCTTTAAATGGCAGCTCAGGTAACTCCGACACCTTGATGTCTAGTGATTGGTAATGTGTTTAGACTTACAGAATTACTATGTAAAATAACCACAAGGAGACTAATGAGCCACAAACTTACCAATGCTGCTTTTCAACATTTTGTGTACATGACTGACAACAAATCTATAAAACGTATTACAACAATTTTCTTCTTTTAGTTTCTAGAATCAAAGTGGAGGCCAGGTGACTATTGCACCGAAGGAATACCTTGTCTTCCTGAACATACTACATTTACACCAGTTATGAGTCAGTTCTGAGATTTTGGCAGGTTTGCTTTGATACAGCTAAAATACTGTCTTCCTTGTCTAAATGGCTGCATTACAAGAAAGTGATCATTTTCTGAAATTGAAAGACACATGGAGCTGAGTGATATTAATGATAGACTCTAACTGATTATCATCCTCGTTACTAATAAGCTGTTTTCCCAATGTCTATGTCCTATTTAAGAGCAAATAATAGTGTTAGATTATTGATGTTGAAATATCCAGTGAAAAATATTTCGATTTGCTTTTGTCTGCATTATGTAACCCCAATTTTCACCATGTAAATATCAAAACATATTTAAAATGTCTTGGAAGTTTGTTTTTGTCATGCACAAGCATATCAAATACATTACAATGAGGACCATGTATTTGAGTTTCTTTATGATTTTTTTTTTTAAAGAAACCATTAAGTTTGGATGAGAAAGTGTTGGAGATCTTTATTTGTGCTGTCTGAGCTCACCATGAGATGCACAAATTAGACTGGGATGAGAATAGTTTGAGGTCATAGAGAGAGCACTCTGGTTTCTCTGCCTGAGATCAAAAAGACGCACCAAACTTGAGACAATCTGATAATTATTTGAGAGCTTGATGAGATTTATTTTGAAACTTAAAAGGAGGCTACTTTGAGATTTTGTGATGCTTTTTCTCCAGGAGAACAAATTGAGAAACAGGAGAAATAAGCCACAATCTCGTTTTGGTTTCACACAGACCTCATCGTTGTCTAGGAGAAATGCATGAGATGTTTTTGAGAGCTCTTTTCTAATTTTCTTTTCCTCTGGGTTTGGCTGATGTGTTTGCATATTTGGCTGATGTGATTGTATAAATGGCTGATGTGATTGGATAAATGGCTGATGTGATTGGATATTTGGCTGATGTGATGGGATAAATGGCTGATGTGAGTGGATAAATGGCTGCTGTGAGTGGATATTTGGATGATGTGATTGTATAAATGGCTGATGTGATAGTATAAATGGCTGATGTGATTGTATAAATGGCTGATGTGAGTGGATAAATGGCTGCTGTGATTATATATTTGGCTGATGTGATTGGATAAATGGCTGATGTGATTGGATATTTGGCTGATGGGATAAATGGCTGATGTGAGTGGATATTTGGCTGATGTGAGTGGATATTTGGCTGATGTGATTGTATAAATGGCTGATGTGATTGTATAAATGGCTGATGTGATTGTATAAATGGCTGATGTGAGTGGATAAATGGCTGATGTGATTGTATATTTGGCTGATGTGACTGGATAAATGACTGATGTGATTGTATGTTTGGCTGATGTGATTGGATAAATAGCTGATGTGATTGGATATTTGGCTGATGTGATTGGATAAATGGCTGATGTGATTGGATATTTGGCTGATGTGATTGGATAAATGGCTGATGTGATTGGATATTTGGCTGATGTGATGGGATAAATGGCTGATGTGAGTGGATAAATGGCTGATGTGATTGAATAAATGGCTGATGTGAGTGGATAAATGGCTGATGTGATTGTATATTTGGCTGATGTGACTGGATAAATGGCTGATGTGACTGGATAAATGACTGATGTGATTGTATGTTTGGCTGATGTGATTGGATATTTGGCTGATGTGATTGGATAAATGGATGATGTGGTTGCATATTTGGCTGAGGTGATTGGATAAATGGCTGATGTGATTGCATATTTGGCTGATGTGACTGGATAAATGGTTGATGTGATTGTATGTTTGGCTGATGTGACTGGATATTTGGCTGATGTGAGTGGATAATTGGCTGAAGTAATTGGATAAATGGCTGACATGATTGGATAATTGGCTCATGTGACTCGATAAATGGCTGATATGATTGGATAATTCGTTGATGTGATTGGATAAATGGCTGATGTGATTGGATATTCAGCACATGTGGCTGAAGTACACAGCGCAATGGCAGTGCTCACACATTTTTTGTTAGGGAGTAACATTATAAACTGGACATATACCTTGATCTGCACAGAGGGATTATTATTATGTTTTTGCTAACTGGATATTTGTCCTCGAGGACAATCCTCTTTCATTCTCATGTAAACTAATCCCACACTGCTGATTTTACTTTCTTTATCAGTGGAGTATGGAGACCATCAGATGGTGATATCAGCCTCACCTCTCTCCAACATTTACTCCACTGTGTGTGTGTGTGTGTGTGTGTGTGTGTGTGTGTGTGTGTGTGTGTGTGTGTGTGTGTGTGTGTGTGGAGCAAGTTGATCAGGTGAGATTATCCGTCTGGTTACTTTTTTTCAGTGCACTAGATAAGTAAATGTACACTGTATTATAGCCGTCAATTTTCATACTGCGGTCATCACCAGTATCTGGCTGTATCCCTACAGATCCAATCTAAAGAGAAAGTTTGATCAGTGAAAACCAAACAAGCTAGGTGTGACAGTGTCCTTATTCTCTCTCACGTGTGTCCCTCGGTGCATAGAGGGTTGTGTCATATGGTGATACATATTATAGGACCAGAAAATAGAATAATGAATCATGTCTATTGACAGATATTTCCTATATCCTCTATATCGCCAAAGTCACATGATGTATTCATATTGTTCCCATTTTGACAGTGTTATGTATTTCTTCTTCCTATTTGTGAAGTTCTGTTCAATGTCACGTTCAAATAAAAGAAGAAAAAAAAAGTGCCTTTCACTGGTGTTTAGTTCACAAAATGATCAAAAAGCAGTCATGAATACACAAACATGAACATGAACAACAAGTACATGAACATTGCTCATGGTTATTAAAAGATATTAGTTTATTAGGTTGAGTATTTTATCTATCCTGCATACTCAAAGTAGAGCTATTAAAAAGATCAATCAGGTTGATTTTGATTATATCTGGATCAGGAAAATTCATTACATTAAGAGAGCAGAGATGACCGAAGAATTTAAAGATGGAGGCCTACAAGCCATCGGTTTGAATTGTATAAATGGGACCTTGAAAATTAAATGGTTAAAACCTTTCCTCAACAACAACAACTTCTGGCTCCATATTCCCAGAGAAATATTTAAGAAATTGGGAGGGATCAGATTTTTACTTAGATATGATTTCAATATTCAATGTTTACTGATTAAATTATCGCAGCTTCACCAGCAGGTCATGTTATATTGGAAACAGTTGCACCTCCAGGATTATTTTCTATGCTGTAATTACAAAACTAAAAGATTGGAGATGCCCACTTTGAAGATAAAACCTTTTGTAGCATGTGAAAATGCGCTGTTATATTTTTACTGTTTAATGTTTTACTGCAGAATCACATAAAATCCACCATTAAATATTGTTCATTTACACACACACACACACACGCACACACACACACACATACACACACACACACACACACACATACACATACACACACACACACACACACACACACACACACACACACACACCAAGGCCCTTCCTGCTCTGCAGAATAAACCAGATAAACCAGTTAGACGGTGTCAGTAAAAGTAAAACTAGGCAGCTCCATTTTGTGTCGAGGGGAAAATAAACCATTTCAGGAGTAAAAACACAGTGAGTATCTAAATCTAAAGCTATAATATATAAACACACTGAATGTACACCAGATGCAGAAGAGTTTTGTGGGTTTGTACTGAGGTTTGAATGTACACAGGTTGTTTTATGACTTGATACCATGACTATTTCCTGTAAGTGAACTCTGTGCTGATACAGGGTTTGATTTAACACACCGATGTTGGAGTGAAGTAAACGTGTGTCCTGCTGTAATCTGGAGAAGGAGACATGACCTCCAACATAAGTGTGTCTGGAGAACAGGACTTAAAGAAAGATGAGAGGTGAGTTACTTTTCCATTCACCAGCAATAAATACACACCGTCTCATGGGAACAGATCTGTATCTCTAAACACTCCCTAGTTTACAGAGGAACTAAACTTTGGTTTAAGGTGTTTAATAGCAGTGAATATATCACTGATCTGATCTAAGAACAGTTTAGAGAAATTATTCACTGACAGAAGAGTAAAAAGGACTGTGTAATGTGGAGGATAAGAGCAGCGTAGCTTTGAGTCAGTGAACTCTACAGGCTTTAAGACCCAGCTGAGTCAGTTACCTGTGATTGGGACTCCTGACATCAGTGTAATTCCTGAGGTATGGGGCGTGTCTCCTGTTTGAATAAGTATGCAGACTGTAGCTGAATTAAAAAGATGGAATTATTGGTGTTTAATGATGAACACATTGTGTAACAGTGCTGAGACAGCAGAGTATTAATTATTGCTGATATTTCTGTTCTAATTACAGAATGATGCAGGGAAAGAGATCAGACTCACCAGAACCCAGCTGTGTGTCCATGAAGAGTGACACATCAATGGGTATTCCAAATAACTTCAGAGACGGAGCCAGTTCTCCTGATGTGAGGTCAGTACAGTGAGGTGTTTTACAGCAGTGTTCCACCTGATCAAACTCACTGGTCTCATTATGAAGCCCTTCATGAGCTTTATCAGGTGTTGAAGCAGTAAAACACTAAAGTGTGCAGTGCTGCAGCTCTCGGACTGGCAGTGAGGAAAACTGCTTTAAGAGTTAAGTTCAGCCTGCAGTCCCTGAGCTGGAGGGTCTGTGGTGCTACACAACAACATTTACACCTGGGACATTAATGACTAGATCACTATTTTATTCATAAACATGTTAGTGTCAGTGAGGAAACCCTGAAATCAGTGTATTGTGTTAAGAGGATAGTGTTAAATATCTGTCTCTGTATGTATTAGTGTGTTGTGCAGCTATGAATACATATGGTCTATATTACATCATGTGTTTTATTTGTTCACAGACCACAAAAGAAGAAATCAAACATCAGCAGAAATCAGCTGGACTCCATATTCAAGGTGTCTGTGTCTTTTTAATGTGTGTAACTTGTGTGTGAGTAGGTTGCAGGTTTTTTATTTAAGATAATGACAGTTCACAGGTTTATCGATGTGCAGCAGCATTATGGGTAATCAGACCGAATTTCAGTTGTAACTGTGGTAATAGAAAGAGACCTTTCTTCTTTTCATAAAATAAAAGCATCTCTCAGTGTGTAACATTATAATATTTAGATGTGTTCCTGTGTGTTTCTAACCAGGAGCTGGAACACAAAGTCATCACTCTGATAAAGAACGAGCTGAAGAGGTTTAGGAAGCTCCTGAGTCCAGATTACCCAGCATGCCCTGAGAGGGAGGTGGAGAATGAGGAAGATCTGCACAGTGTCAGAGAGGGAGCGCTGAAGATCACACTGCACGTCCTGAAGAACATGAACCACACAGATCTCGCTAACACACTGCACAACAGTAAGAGCTCTGAGTCATGGCTTTATTCAATCAGGTTTACTTTAGAGAGAGGAAATAGTTTTAGATATGAACACCTTTAGTTTGAAGTTTGAGTTCAGTATCATGTACATCTCGTGCTTTTCTGTTCTGTTCGTGGTCCAGTTTGTGATTACTCTGTAAAGTGGTCCTGTTCCTTCAATAATATTTAGTCCATGAATCAGGAATGAACAGCAGCATTTGAAAGAATTTTACATTTTATATTGTGCTCAGTGATTTTGCATTAAAACATGTTATTACTTTGTTTATTAGAGTCTGTGGCCTCTGTGTATCAGCCAAAGCTGAAATCCAACCTGAGAGAGAAGTTTAAAACAATTAATGAAGGAATATCACAGCATGGAAGCTCAGCACTTCTTAATGAGATCTATACAGAGCTCTACATCACAGAGGGTTGGAGTGGAGACGTCAATAATGAACATGAGGTGAGACAGATTGAGACAGCGTCCAGGAGACCAGCAACACAGGAGAAACCCATCAAATGTAACGAGCTCTTTAAAGACAAGTCCATCAGAAGAGTGCTGACTAAAGGAGTTGCTGGAATTGGAAAAACAGTCTCTGTGCAGAAGTTCATTCTGGACTGGGCTGAAGGAAAAGCAAATCAGGACGTCACCTTCATGTTTCCACTTCCCTTTCGAGAGCTGAATCTGATGAAGCAGAGAAATCTCAGTCTGATGGAGCTTCTTCATCACTTTTTCCCAGAAATGAGAAAACTAGAATTACTAGACTCCTACACAGTGGTGTTGATCTTTGATGGTCTGGATGAGTGTCGACTTCCTCTAAATTTCCAGAAGAATGAGAGATTGTGTGATGTGACAGAGTCAGCCTCGGTGGATGTGCTGCTGACAAACCTCATCAAGGGGAATGTGCTTCCCTCTGCTCTCCTCTGGATAACCTCTCGACCAGGAGCAGCCAATCAGATCCCTCCTGAGTGTGTAGACCAGGTAACAGAGGTACGAGGCTTCAGTGATCCTCAGAAAGAGGAGTACTTCAGGAAGAGGATCAGTGATCAGAGCCTGGCCAATAAAATCATCACACGCATGAAGTCTTCAAGAAGCCTCTACATCATGTGCCACATCCCGGTCTTCTGCTGGATCTCAGCCACTGTTCTAGAGAGAATGTTGGGTGAAGCAGAGAGTGGAGAGGTCCCCAAGACTCTAACTCAAATGTTCACACACTTCCTGATCTTTCAGATCAAACACAACGACCAAATGTACTATCAGAAATGTGACCCTGATCCTCAGCAGACCAGAGAGAGTATCCTGGCACTGGGGAAACTGGCTTTCCAACAGCTGGAGAAAGGAAACCTGATCTTCTATGAGGAAGACCTGAGAGAGTGTGGCATTGATGTTGGAGAAGTTGCAGTGTACTCAGGAGTGTGTACCCAAATCTTCAGAGAGGAGTTTGGGCTTCACCTGGGGAAGGTGTTCAGCTTTGTACATCTGAGTGTTCAGGAGTTTCTGGCTGCTTTATACACATTTCTCCACTATATTTTTAGAAAGACAAATGTGTTAGTGGAGCAACGCACTGGACTTTTCCATTTCTTCAGCAAGTCAATCATGTCTGATTTCCTCAGGAGTGCAGTGGACAAGGCCTTACAGTGTGAGAATGGACACCTGGACCTGTTCCTCCGCTTCCTTCTGGGTCTCTCACTGGAGTCCAATCAGGCTCTCTTACAAGGCTTAATGCCACAGACAGGAAGCAGCTCTCAAAGCAAACAGGAAACAGTCGAGTACATCAAGGAGAAGATCAGGGAGAATCCGTCTCCAGAGAAATCCATCAATCTGTTCCACTGTCTGAATGAACTGAATGATCATTCTCTAGTGCAGGAAGTACAGACTTACCTGAACAGAGAAGGTAACAGTCGTCTCAGTGGAACCAGACTCTCTCCTGCTCAGTGGTCAGCTCTGGTGTTTGTGTTACTGAACTCAGATCAGGAGCTGGATGAGTTTGATTTGAGGAAATATGACCCATCAGAGGAATGTTTTCTGAAGCTGCTGCCAGTGGTCAAAGCCTCCAGAAAAGCTGTGTGAGTATTTTTATTTATAAATGTATTACTGCTGGTTTGTTATTTTAATGCAACACTGAACTGCACTGTTTGGATTAATGATTATTAATTGTGACTCTAATCATCTTTAAACAAACCTCTGGTACTGTTACAGAAGATTGTTTCACTTTTTACACTAACACATTACGTCTGCACTGAGATCTGGGCCATATGGACAAAACCTTATATCACCATTTATTACCTTTTCTCTAAAACTGATGAAAATGATCTCTACAAAATAACGGCATGTATTCATGACTGCATTTTGATCATTTTGTGAACTAAACACCAGTGAAAGGAACTTTTTCTTTTCTCCTTTCACTTGAAAAAGACGAACAGAACTTCACAATTGAGAACAAGATAAACATAACACTGTCACCATGGGAACAATATGAATGCAACATGTGATGTGTGTGTGTGTGTGTGTGTGTGTGTGTGTGTGTGTGTGTGTGTGTGTGTGTGTGAGAGTTAAAGGTACAGGAGCAGTCTGGCTGTGCAGCTACAGTAAATATTAATTTATTTTAGACATTTTAAAGCTCACACATCTGATGTTATTTTTATTTATGCTATGCTAACAGAAAGAATAAGTTAATATTACCTGTCTTACATTTTATTGTCTGTTTCTGTTCTGTTTCACCAACAAAATATTTCCAAACAAAGCCACAGCACGTCCTGCTCCTTTTTGTTCAAACGGGAGTTTTCTTATTTATTTTATTTATTTTTTAGTTGGAGAACTTTTAACAAGTACTTTCATTTTAAAAAATGGTTTCAAGTTTCAATTATAATAAAGCATTTGTTCAAACAAAAAAAACATCTGTTTTCAGTCCTTTAAGGACCATTGTAACTTATAATAATTTATTATTATTATTATTATTATTATTATTATTATTATAATTATTATTATTATTATTATTATTATTATTATTATTATTATTATTGTTATCAGTTACAACGATCCTTAAATGAATGAAAACAGAAGGGTTTTTTGTTTGATCAAATCCTTTATTATAATAAAGCATTTGTGAATAATAATAATAATAATAATAATATTAATAATAATAATAGTACTGATGGGGTGTCTGTCCTCTGATTTCTGTGTGTAAGAGAAACACACTCACATTTCTGTTACATGGTAAACTTTAGCTGGATTATGGCTGTGTTTGTGTGCTTGAGGTCAGAGTTCTGATATTTCATCATTTCTCTTCCAGGCTGTGTTGGTGTAATCTGACAGAGGAAAGCTGTAGAGTTCTGTCCTCAGTTCTCAGCTCAAACTCCTCCAGACTGAGAGAACTGGACCTGAGTAAGAATAACCTGCAGGATTCAGGAGTGAAGCTGCTCTCTGCTGGACTGGAGAATCCACACTGTACACTGGAAACACTGAGGTACACACACACACACACACACACACACACACACACACACACACACACACACACACACAGCCCAAAAACAGTAATAATAATAATAATAATAATAATAATAATAATAATAATAATAACCAAATGTTAATATGTGAGTGAGTGATTTTCTCTTTGTGTTTTGTTGTTTGATGAACATTAATGACACAGACAGCAGCAGGTTTATTAGACTGCTGTCACTTTAAGACCTAATGCACAGACCTAATATACTGTATTGACACACCTCCAATTTTTCCCCAACTGTTTACATTCACTTAAATCATAACCGACTGTGTTTGCATGAATACTCGGCCAGGCCTGCGTTTTGACATGATGTGTGTGTATTTATTTCACCGTCCAAGCATAAAAAGCCTCTAAAGAGAACTCAGTTCAGTACTCGCAGGATGAGGCGGCTGTCTGTGCACGCGTTTCAGGTGTGGCCGGGAGACATCGATTCATTTCTTATCTTAATTTTATGCTGACATCCCACCGTGCAAAAACATATGCAGAAATATATAAATATATTTAAAAAACAAAAATGTATGCAGCTCACTATAATTTTCATAACCAACTAGTTGGCAGATTAATTTTCATTTGGTTAGTCAAAAACTGTGTTCCATTTGAGACGATTTTACCTTTCTAAAATTCATGCACTAGACCAGTGGTTCTCAACCTTTTGTGAGCTTTGGACCCCTAGCATATTTCAACCAATCCACAAGGACCCCCCTCACTCCACAACAATTATTGGACAAACAGTTGTGTAAAGTTTTAGTCTTACATTTTTATTTTTAACACTCAGTCTGTGGATTTTATTTTAAATAAATGAAAAAATGGCACTGAAAGTTTGCCCCCATACGATTAATCGGGAATAAATAAATAAATAAAATAATAATTGTCCAACCAATCGATTATGAAAATAATCGTTAGTTGCAGCCCTAGTTTTAAACTGCGAGTGGTTTCAGTTTAATATGTTGTAGGCTCATTTATTGAGTCTGTTTACATTGAGCCTGTAACAGGATATAATAATATTGGGCTTGTTTTTGAAGCTGCAGTTGCTTATTTGTCTCATGAGACTTGGCAACACTGAGGTATTCGTGTGTTGTGTATTAGCTCCAATACTCGACAGCGGAGATGGAGGTGGATACGGTTTTCTTGAAGTAGAGGAGACTTGCTCTCTCTCATAGCTAGCAGAAAATAAGTGCAGTTTACCACACTGACCATAGCAAAACAAACAAACTGCTGAATCAAGTTAGCTAGCTACCTATTGAGCTACTGAAATGTCTGACCTGTTTAACAGGAAAAAAGCATCTCTGTCTTCAATCCCTCCAGATCTCTGAGTTTTCACGACCTCTCAAAAGCCACACCATATTTATTCTCATTTTATCTCGGGCTCTGTCGCTTTCCCTTTTTGACTGCAGGCTCTCCACAGTTCCAGGTTTCTTGGCTTTGACAACAGTTGGTTCCCCAGATGTCAACGTAACCATGCCAAAACTCATTTCAAGGAGGTGACTTCACCGGCTACCTCCCACCTCCCCACCTCTCGGAGAGAGAGAGGTCGACTGTAAAGCCCGCCTAACGAGAAAAGTGATAGATTAGTTAGCCCAAAGAGAGACCAATCAGAATGCGTGCTGTGTCACTCTTACCACATCTGCCACTTGCTTTCTCGGTTTACTGTCGTGGAAATTTAGACAAACACCAGTAGACTCGTCCTCTCAGATGAAGTAGTTTTATTACAGAGAGATGAATACAGGAAGAAGAATGAGCACACTCGTCCAGTGTTGATGTTATTTCCCCAAGCTCCAGCTCAGTCCAGAACTCCTCCATAAGTGCCTGATGAATGTGAAAGTAGAGGACAGTGAGGTGTTGGTGGAGAAACACTGGGTTAAGGGTCAGAATGAAGAGCAGATAAAGCAGCTATGCACATACATAAAGAGCTAGCTCTTGTGCTGAGTGGCCACGCCCATTTAACTCTCATCCAACACCTCATCAACCTTTTCTCTCAACATCCTGTAAATGTTCCATTACATTACATTTTAATTTGCACATTAAAGAGTTCTTGTGTAAATGCTCCTACACACTGTTTATGAAGAAATTAATTCGTATCCAGTGTGATAAATGAGGCCCAGTGTTTTATATGAGTGAAACATTAGTGTGTATTTTATATGGTGTGGATTAGCATTGTTTCTGCTGTTGAGCTTTGTTTTTCTGTGTGTGTCATGTGATTTGTATGTGTGTGAAAGTTAGATTAAGGTCCAAAGAACAATGAACTCCAACAGTTTTAGCGTCTCTGTGAAACTCAGCTTTGTGTTAATGCTGAAATATCTACATCACTTCTCACATCAGAACAAAGTACATTTATTTCTACAGCGTGTAGATCAGTGTACATTACACACACATTTACTTTAATAACATGCCAATACTAGTTTATTGTTTATACACAGGCTGTTCATTTTATATTTTTATCCTGACATTAGAACCTTGTATTCAGGTAAACACTTTATTTCCCTCCTGATAGAAACACCTTCTTTCACATCAGATAAATAAATCTAACACTTCATCATTTCTCTTCCAGGCTGTGGGCGTGTAATCTGACAGAGGAAAGCTGTAGAGTTCTGTCCTCAGTTCTCAGCTCAAACTCCTCCAGACTGAAAGAACTGGACCTGAGTTACAATAACCTGCAGGATTCAGGAGTGAAGCTGCTCTCTACTGGACTGGAGAATCCACACTGTACACTGGAGATACTGAGGTACACACACACACACACACAAACACACACACACACAACAACAACAACAGTAATAATAATAATAATAATAATAACTTTATTTATAGAGCACATTTCATACATAAAATGCAGCTCAAAGTGCTTCACAATGGAAAATAAAATAAAATGACAAATATAATATTAAAGGAGGCCTATTTTAAGCCTTTTTATAAGATGTAATATAAGTCTCAGGTGTCCCCAGAATGTGTCCGTGAAGTTTCAGCCCAAAATACCACACAGATCTTGTACCCTGCTGTAAATGCCCCTTTTTGGGTAGAAGCAAAAACAGGCTGTTTTGGTGTGTGTCTCTTTAAATGCAAATGAGCTGCTGCGCCCCACCCCGTTTCCAGAAGAGACCAGCTCCTGCTTCTGATACTACATTAGCTGTGGAATCTGCTAACAACCTTATTCACAAAGCAGCCTGGTGTAAAATGATTCACAGAAACCTACACAGTTTTCACAAAGACAATCACCTTACTGTATTGTACATAATAAAGGTGTGTTTTCGGGTTAAAAATAAAAATGATGACATAACTCTGGCATTTTAGCCGCATTAGCCATGGAATCTGCTAACAAGCTCATTCGGAAAAAATGATTTGCAAACATTCCCAAAATATAAAGTGCGATATTTACGTCTTCTGGATATGAAGCTGGATCACGAACAGTGGGTACTGATCCATGCTTGAGAATCAAGTTTTTATCAAATCCTGCTTTGTATTGACTCTCGTTCACAAAGCAGTCTGGTGTGAAATGATTTTAGGTATTTTTGGGGCACATTTCCTTCAAAAATAAAACTTCACTGTGTCTTCAGTGTCTCTGATGCCGGGAGTACATGAAGACTCTCGTTCATTCTTACAGCCAACAACAGAACACTTACAAAGCTTACGAAGCTGAGACATTCTTCTCATCACTGTAGCAGCTCCAGTGAGGAGAACATGGCCGATTGTGTGCAGCTCACTCAGGAGAGGAGCTATGCAAATAGAGCAGAGTCCCTAGGCGGGGCTTGTTCCAACGTGACATCACGTTAGGGCGAAAACAAAAACGGCTCATTTTGAGACTCTGTTTATGATTTATTTGGAATATAAAAAAAAGAATGGGTGGATTTTTACCATTGTAGGGTGGTTGTGTACATATTCTGCCGACACACATTTATGTTCAAACACCATTTAAAAGTGAATTTTGCTTAATAGGTCCCCTTTAAAACAAAAATATTGTAACACAATATTAAAGATAAAAATACAATATTAAAACCTAAAAACTCCTTAAGAAATAATTAAGCAATCAAACAGAAAATAAAATATAAATTAGATCATTATGGAAAAAAAAAACAAACAGTTTTAAGCCTAAAATGAAGAGGCCTAATTGAAAGCCAAGGTAAATAAATGTGTTGAAGCTGCTTTTTAAATATATTTAGTAGTGTTGGGTCTGAGTCCACCTTTGTCGAATCCGAATCGAGACCAAGTCTGAGTCCAAGTCTGAGTCCAAAAGGGGCCGAGTTAGACTTAAGTCCGAGTCTTTAATGGCCAAGTCCGAGTTGATTCTGGCCGAGTCCAGAAAGTAATTTCATTGAAAAAAGATTTGAAATTGCAATTGTAAACTCAACACTGAGCTGTTAAATTAGTATTTTAACCTTCACAAACCAATGGCAACATAACTGTAACAAAAAATACCACTATTACATCTTGCCATTGCAATTTAATATTTTTATTTCATGTCATCAGACTAGTTTCCTATCAAAAAATGGTTTCAATAAAAAATGGATATAGAGGTATTTGTAGAACTTTTATTAGATTACAAGTGTAAGAAAATACAAATGAAGCTGTTTTGTTATTATATCACACAATATTGTGTCTTCCATTTCGAGTTACATTTCAGTGATCCGATGCGTCTCCCCCACAGTTATATAGTCTGAGAGAGAGAGAGAGAGAGAGAGAGAGAGAGAGAGAGAGAGAGAGAGAGAGTGAGAGAGTGTGAGAGAGTGAGTGAGTACAGGGTAGAGTTACATTTAGCAGCATATCATAACAACAAGCTTCGTGCTTTATTACTGCTTGTAATCTGTCTAAGAATCACAACAAACTCATTTCTGAACACAGCTCTGTTGTAACTTTTTTCATTTTAATTTCTAAAATAATAAAAAAAAAAAACATCAGCAGGGTTTATGAGATTTACTACATTAAGAAGTACATTTCACATTTTATGTGAAATTCAAGACTGGAATTACGAAATGTTAACATTTAGGGGCGGGCGATATGACTACACGATACGTTTCATGATAGCAATATGTTTTCTTAGATAGGTCTATTAGTAGTGTTCAACTAAGAAATACTACAGAAATTGAATAAAACAATTAAATGTAAAATAAAATTAATTTCACTGTATGACATATACAGTGATTCTTATTAGGTTTACTGAAGTTATTCAGTCAAATGAGTGAGTGAGTGATTTTCTCTGTGTGTTTTGTTGTTTGATGAACATTAATGACACAGACAGCAACAGGTTTATTAATTCAATTCAATTCAATTCAATTCAATTTTATTTGTATAGCGCTTTTTACAATAGACATTGTCTCAAAGCAGCTTTACAGAAATATCAACATGGTATACAGATATTAAAGGTGCGAATTTATCCCAACTGAGCAAGCCACTGAGTGGCGACGGTGGCAAGGAAAACTCCCTAAGATGTTTTAAGAGGAAGAAACCTTGAGAGGAACCCGACTCAGAAGGGAACCCATCCTCATCTGGGTAACAACAGTTAGTGTGACAAAGTTCATTATGGATTTATATGAAGTCTGTATGGCGTTAGGAGCAGCTGTAGTCCCAGCAGTCTGGAATTAAAGAAGATTTGAGCTCCATCCAGAGGCAGAAAGGATCTGGATCTCTAGTATCTCCATAAATTCGTGTGGGGCTCGGCGAAAGGAGAGAGGGAGAAAAAAGATTATTATGACTGCGAAGTAGTAGAACAGAATCTAGTCAGGGTAGGCTTGAGTAAACAAATACGTTTTAAGCTTAGACTTAAACACTGAGACTGTGTCTGAGTCCCGAACACTAATAGGAAGACTGTTCCATAACTGTGGGGCTCTATAAGCGAAAGCTCTTCCCCATGCTGTAGCCTTCACTATTCGAGGTACCGTCAAATAGCCTGCATCTTTTGACCTAAGTAGGCGTGGCGGATCATATAAAACCAAAAGGTCGCTTAAATATTGTGGCGCGAGACCATTTAGTGCTTTATAGGTTAATAAAAGTATTTTATAATTAATGTGAGATTTTACTGGGAGCCAATGCAGTATTGATAATATCGGTGTGATATGGTCGTATCTTCTAGTTCTAGTTAGGACTCTAGCACCTGCATTCTGGACTAACTGGAGCTTATTTATATTCCTACTGGAACATCCAGACAGTATGGCATTACAGTAATCTAATCTAGAGGTGACAAATGCATGAACTAGTATTTCTGCATCATGTAGTGACAATATGTTTCTTATTTTAGAAATATTTCTGAGATGAAAGAAGGCTATCCTAGTAATATTATCTACATGAGCATCAAATGATAGGCTGGAGTCAATAATCACTCCAAGGTCTTTAACTGCTGTACATGATGAAACAGAAAGACCATCCAGAGTAAGCATGTGATCAGAAAGAATACTTCTAGCTACACATGGGCCTAATAAAAGTATTTCTGTTTTATCAGAATTAAGCAGAAGGAAGTTAATTAACATCCAATGTCTAATGTCCTTTACACAATCCTCAACTTTACTAAGCTTCTGTCTGTCCTCTGGCTTCGCTGAAACATACAACTGTGTATCATCAGCATAACAGTGGAAGCTAATTCCATGTTTACGAATAATTTGACCTAGGGGTAGCATATATAAAGTAAAGAGCAGTGGGCCTAAAACAGAACCCTGTGGAACTCCAAAAGTAACCTCAGTACGCATGAAGAAATCACCATTTACATCTACGAACTGATAACGATCGGTCAGATAAGACCTGAGCCAGGAGAGGACTGTTCCCTTAATACCAACAACATTTTCTAATCTATCAAGGAGAATAGTGTGATCTATAGTATGAAAAGCTGCACTAAGGTCGAGTAACACAAGCAGCGAGACACAACCCTGATCGTAAGTCAGTAGAAGGTCATTTACTACTTTAACTAACGCTGTCTCTGTGCTATGATGAGGTCTAAATCCTGACTGATACATTTCATGAATGTTATTCCTATCTAAGTACGAGCATAACTGCTTTGCTACAACCTTTTCTAAAATCTTAGAGATGAAGGGGAGATTTGATATTGGTCTATAGTTGGACAATTGAGACGGGTCAAGATCAGGTTTTTTAATCAAGGGTTTAATAACTGCTAATTTAAGTGATTTAGGTACATAGCCAGTGCTTAGGGAAGAATTGATTATATTTAGAAGTGGTTCAATTACTCCTGGACAAATCTGTTTAAACAAACATGTAGGTACGGGATCTAGTATGCAAGTTGATGAATTGGCTGAAGAGATTAATGTAGCTAGTTCGGTCTCTCTAAGCGGAGCAAAACACTCTAAGCATTGATCTGATATTGCTACATTATCATCTAATGGGTTTGTTACAGTACTGTCCGGTTTTAATTTAATGGCCTGTATTTCACGTCTAATATTTTCAACCTTATCACTGAAAAATTTCATGAAATCTTCACTGCTATGTAATGATTGAGTGTTTCTCTCTGTAGTGGTTTTATTCCTAGTTAATTTTGCTACTGTGTTGAAAAGGAATCTAGAATTGTTTTTGTTGTCTCCTATTAAGGTGGAGAAATAGATTTTTCTAGCATCGCCAAGAGATTTCCTATATTTCAGTAGGCTGTCCTTCCATGCTGTTTGAAATATCACCAGTTTGGTTTGACGCCATTTACGTTCTAATTGTCGAGTGGTCTGTTTTAAGGTTCACGTTTAATCGTTATACCAGGGTGCTAATTTTTTCTCTCTAATTATTTTCCTTTTGAGTGGAGCCACTCTATCTAGCATGTAGTGGAGTGTTGACTCCAAGCTTTCAGTCACCTGATCGAGTTCTGTGTGATCTGACGGTGATCCCAATCTAATTGATGTTTCTGCAAGGTTATTTATGAAGCTCGGTGCAGTAGCTGATGTGTAGGTACGTTTTATGCGGTAGCGAGGCGAGGTGGAAATATTATGATCAATACGTATTATGAACGAGATAAGATAATGGTCTGAGACAACTTCAGACTGCGGAAAAATGATAATATTTTCTATACTTAGTCCGTATGTTAGTATGAGGTCAAGAGTGTGACCACCATTATGAGTAGGCCCGATTACGTTCTGATTAATCCCTACTGAATCTAAGATGGACACAACCGCTAATCTTAGAGGGTCTCCCAGGTTATCAAAATGAATATTAAAGTCTCCGACGATTAATGCTTTATCTACAGACAGAACCAGGTTTGAGACAAAGTCTGCAAATTCACTAAGAAATTCAGTATATGGCCCTGGGGGTCTGTAAATAATAATTAGAGGAATTGACTTATTTTTTTGTGGCTACATAACTTATACTGGTATAAAGAATTTCAAAAGAATTAAATTTATGCTTAGGTTATTACACTGCTGTCACTTTAAGACCTAATGCACAGACCTAATATACTGTATTTACACACCTCCGATTTTTCCCCAACTGTTCACATTCACTTAAATCATAACTGACTGTGTTTGCATGAATACTCGGCCAGGCCTGCGTTTTGACATGATGTGTGTGTATTTATTTCACCATCCAAGCATAATAAGCCTCTAAAGAGAACTCAGTTCAGTACTCGCATGATGAGGCGGCTGTCTGTGCGCGCGTTTCAGGTGTGGCAGGGAGACATCGATTAATTTCTTTTCTTAATTTTATGCTGACATCCCACCGTGCAAAAACTCATTTCAGGGAGGTAGCTCCACCAGTCCTGCATCCCCATCTCACCCATATATATATATATATATATATATATATATATATATATATATATATATATATACGCAGACATACATACACTCATTTTTAAATATAGGTTGGCAGTGTAAATTCTAATTGTGACATTAAAATAATATGTATTATTATATTCTATTCAACTCATTTAGCCATATTTTTATTCTATTACAACTTTAAGCAAGTCTACAGGAGGTTTGTCCTCATCATATAGGACATCAACAGATTAGTTGATCAGGAAATCAGGAAATGTTCTGTCACTCTCTCGCTCTTGTTACTCACTCTCTAAGTTTGAGTACAAATTTACTTGAGTGTGTGATAAGTCTGAATTCTCTTCATAATTTGACTCGAGTACCCCAACTCCAGTATAATTCACCCTCCCACAATTACTGACGGTTATAACACAAAAACAAGCATAACATATGCATACACAGTAATAGTAGTTACGGTTCTAATGTAATCTCCTTTTCCATCTTTCCAGTCATTATTCTGCTGGCAGGTGATCAGAGATGAGTGGATAGTGCCTGTCCTCCCTGTAAGCTTTGTTGACATTTATGATCTTTTACTAAATAAATTCTGTTTTTGTGTTTTAAATAGAGCTACAACAACTAATCGATAAAATCAAAAATAGTCGATTATGAAAATCGTTGTCAATGAATCGTATCGATTAGTTGGTCTGTGCGCGGTACATTTACTCATTATGTTACTTCTGTTCTGAAAACACGCTTCGGAGAGTAAATACTAAAGTTGTGTCCCAAATGACGTACTATACTCGTACTATACTATACCATACTATACTATACATATACTGTGTACTCTACCGTCTAGTGCAGTGTTTCCGTGGACTCCTAGTGGTCAGTGGTGTATTTGCAGGGGGTCGGTAGGAAAGTTTAAAAAATGTTTAATTAATATTATATAATTTTTTGTTCAATGTATCAAAATATATTCAAACAAGATGGTTTTTTAAATGAATCAATTTGGTTATTCGTGTGCATTCACAAATATCACGTTAGCTGAGCTGACAGAGTTCATTGATGGATTTATCTTAAATTTATTAACAAATGAAATGATAATTCGCAAAAACCTGTGAGTGGTAGACAAGATCAAGTGTCAGTTATGGATAAAATAAACAAAAGATAATTCAGAGAGTCAAATTAAATTTCACACCAACAAAAATATGTAATTGATCCTGGTATTTGTACCAGTCCATGGGGAATGACAGGTTTTACCAATCAACCAGGGATTGCTATTACTGTAGAATTCAGTGCTTTTTGTGTATCCATAAACATTAATGCATAAATACTATGTGTGTGTGTGTGTGTGTGTGTGTGTGTGTGTGTGTGTGTGTGTGTGTGTGTGTGTATATATATATATATATATATATATATATATATATATATATATATATATATATATATATATATATATATATATATATACATACTGTGAGGAATTAGCCCGGGGAAGGGCGGCGCACAGACCCACAGGAGACCAAAGGATGGTGGCAGACGGTGCTTTATTGTGGCTAGGGTGAGGTGAACGTGTTATAAATGGAAGAGTGCGGGGGTTTGTGAAGGCGTGACGGCCGGCGGAGTCGACTCGTGGCGGAGGCGGAATTCCCGAGGCGGGGCGGGGGTTTTCCCGGGCCGGCGTCCTCCGTGTGTGCGACTCTCACTATCCGGCGGTCTCGTCCGCGCTTACGCCTCCTGGAGAGAGAGAGGGAGAGAGAGAGAGAGAAATTAGCGTGGGGCGTGAGGTTACCGTCGTGATCGGAGGTTGCGAATCGCTGCAAACACGCACGGAGTCCGTTTTGACGCCACGATATTCTCTTCCCCTTCCCGGCCGGAAGCGCGCCCTTTTATCCTCCTCCGTCGTCGCCTGAGTGGTGGGACTTCCCCGTTGGATCCGCCAATCGCTGGCCGGAGTCGCGTCAGTCCCGCCCTGCCGCGGCGGTCCTTCCAGCTGGCGGAATGTTCGGCAGGAAGCTGCCCACGTCGTGCCGGTGCGGCAGTCGGAGAAGGAGCGTTTTCCCTCTTGTGTGCGCCGGATCTCTGCCCGTCGCGACAGTACCCCCCCCTCAGCTCCGAGCCTACTGCCGCTCGGTGGTGGGCCCAGAGGGCGTCTCGTCGTGAGAGCCCATCCGCGTTACCATGCTGGGCCCCTGCCCGGTGCTTAACCTGAAAAGAGAAGTCTTGTAAGGCGAGGAACCAGCGGGTTACCCGGGCGTTGGTGTCCTTCGCCTTGGCCATCCACTGCAGGGGGGCGTGGTCGGTTATGAGGATGAAGTGCCTGCCCGCCAGATAGTATCGCAGCTCCTCGATGGCCCATTTTATTGCTAGTGCCTCCCATTCGACCGCCGCATACTTCCTCTCGGCCGGGGACAGCTTCCGGCTGATGTAGAGGACTGGGTGTTCTTCCCCGTCGAAGGTCTGGGAGAGGACGGCACCCAGCCCGGTCTCGGACGCATCCGTATGTACCGTGAACGGGAGGTCAAAGTCCGGGTTGCGGAGTATCGGCGCGCTGGTGAGGGCCTCTTTTAGGGCCTGGAAGGCCCTTTCTGCATCGGCTGTCCACCTCCCCTGGTCTGGCTGGCCCTTCTTTGTAAGGTCTGAGAGGGGAGAGGCTACAGCAGAAAAGTTAGGCACGAACCTGCGGTAGTAGCCCGCCAATCCCAAGAAGGCACGTACCTGTTTTTTCGACGTTGGACGTGGGTAGTCCTTCACAGCCTCGATCTTTTTTTGTTGGGGCTTCAGCATCCCCCGTCCGATGCGGTATCCCAGGTACTGGGCTTCCGTCAGCCCTAGGTGGCATTTCTTTGGGTTCGCCGTCAGGCCGGCCTCCCGGAGGGCTTTCAGGATCTCCCTGAGGTGGAACAGGTGGTCAGCCCAGGTGGAGGAGTGTATGACCACGTCGTCCAGGTAGGCCGCGGCAAACTGTCGGTGGGGTCGCAGGAGGATGTCCATTAGCCGCTGGAACGTGGCGGGCGCCCTGTGCAGCCCAAAGGGGAGAACCCGGTACTGCCAGTGGCCGGTGGCCGTGCTAAAGGCTGTCTTAGGCCTTGCCTCCGGTGCGAGCGCCACTTGCCAATAGCCTTTGGTGAGGTCCAGGGTCGATATGAACCGGGCTCTCCCCAGCCTCTCGATCAGGTCGTCCACTCTGGGGAGGGGGTAGCTGTCAAACTCCGACACCTGGTTCAGCCTCCGGAAGTCATTGCATAGCCTCATGCTTCCATCCGGCTTCGGCACGACGACGATGGGGCTGGACCAGGGGCTGCTGGACTCCTCGATGATGTGGTCCCGCAGCATGCGACTGACTTCCTCCTCGATGGCCTGGCGCCGGGCCTCGGGGACACGGTATGGCCTTTGTCTCACCACTACACTGGGAGGAGTCTTGATTTCATGCTGGACCAGCTGAGTCATTCCCGGGGCAGCCGAAAACACATCTGCAAACTGGTCGGTCAGCTCGGTAAGCTCCTGTCTTTGGGTGGGGGTGAGGTCCTCCCCGAAGCCGACCAAGGTACCCTTGCCCCGGTCCGAGTCCTGAGCTGCGAACGCCGACACCACCGGGGTTGGTTCCACCCACTTTTTCAGCAGGTTTACGTGGTATAGCTTCCCGTCCTTCGGCTTACCGGGCTGCTGTAGGCGGTAGTTGACTGGGCCCCGGCGCTCGAGGACAGTGTATGGACCTTGCCACCGGGCGAGGAACTTGCAGGCGCTGCTGGGCACTAACAGGAGGACCCGGTCCCCCGGCTGGAATTCCCGGGGCTGTGCGGGGCGGTTGTATACCTTCTTCTGCTCCTCCTGCGCCGCCAGCATGTGCTCCCGGACGATGGGGCCCACCCTGTCAATCCTGGCTTGCATGTCCTGCACGTACTCGACGACGGAGCGGAAAGGGGATGGTTGCTCCTCCCAGGCTTCGCGGGCTACATCCAACAATCCCCGCGGCCGCCGCCCGAACAGGAGCTCGAAGGGCGTGAAGCCCGTGGACGCCTGGGGGCACTCCCGAACGGCGAAGAGTACGTAGGGGAGGAGGAGGTCCCAGTTCCTCCCCTCCTCGTCCACCACCCGGCGCAGCATCCGCTTGAGGGTCTGATTGAACCTTTCTACCAGTCCGTCGGTTTGGGGGTGGTAGACGGACGTCCGGAGGTGCTTCACCTGTAACATACGACACAAATCCGCCATTAGCTTCGAGACAAACGGCGTACCTTGGTCGGTCAACACGTCGTTGGGGATCCCCACTCGACTGAAGAGGAGTACCAGCTCCCTGGCGATGTTTTGCGAGGTGGCCTTGCGGAGCGGCACCGCCTCAGGGTACCGAGTGGCGTAGTTGACCAGGACCAGGATGTATTCATGGCCCCGGGCCGACTTGGGTAGGGGCCCCACGAGATCCATGCCCACTCGCTCAAACGGGACACCGATGATGGGCAGGGGTATCAGGGGCGCCGGCGGGGGCCTCCGCGGGGCCGTGCGTTGGCACTGCGGGCACTGTTGACAAAAGGTCCAGCAGTGCTTCAGTCGGTCGTCCTCCTTCTGCTCCCGGCCGAACTTTCCCTCCCGGTTTACCTGGGGAAAGACAGATGACAGAGGGTTAGTAGTTTGGGGGGTCTTACCTTCTGAGGTGGCCTCTCCGTCGTCCTGGGCCAGGTAGGCCGGCTGGGTTGGGATCCCCTTCCCCCGCCGGCGCGGTCTCTGGGACTCGGCTCTCGGTACCACCCGGAATCCTGGCCAGTCTCGTCCCAGGAGGAGGGGCACGGGGAGTTCGGGGATGATTCCGACCTGGAGGGGCCAGGTGCTGGCTTCGCTCCGGATCTGGACCTCAGCTGAGGGGACCTCCCGGGTGTCCCCATGGACGCATGTCACGGTAAGCGTCCCGCTTGGTCGGCGCCCCTCAGGCAGGATGGAGGGTTGGGTCTCCCTTCGACCCACACCGTCACGGAGGGCGCCTCCGGCGGTTGCTGCTGATGGAGGGCGCAGCCTGCCAGCCAGGGTTTTGTAAGCAGCCGGGCAGCTTCCCTCTCCGGCTCTGTAGGCATGGGCTCGTCTCGGGGGTGTTCACAAGTGGGCGCCCTCTGTGGGTTCCTCCAGATGCGGGGCCAGGTCTGGCGGTCAGA
The DNA here is from genome assembly GCF_001660625.3 of Ictalurus punctatus. NCBI lineage: Eukaryota > Metazoa > Chordata > Actinopteri > Siluriformes > Ictaluridae > Ictalurus > Ictalurus punctatus. The sequence continues at coordinate 3,890,012 of NC_030428.2, forward strand.
CCGGGGGCCCTGGGCACCGAGGGGCCGATCGAGGTGCTGCTGCTCCCCGGAGTCGAGCTCCAGGGTGGCCAAGGTTTGCTCCAGGGCAGTCAGGAGTTCCTGGGGCGTAGTTGGGGCGTGGGCCCCCACGGCCTGTCTCTCTGCCCGGGGTAGCGCTCTCAGGAAACGGTCGACCGCCACCTTCTCCGCCACCTCCGAGGCGGTATGCCGATCCGGTCGGAGCCATCGTTTGGTGATCCGGAGGAGGGCGTTCATCTGGCAACGTGGTCGAGCACCTGATCGATAAACCCAACGGTGGAATTCAGTAGCGGCCCGGCCAGGGGTTCGGCCACACCACGCCAGGACTCCCTCCTTCATCGCCAGGTAGTCCGTAGCCTCCTCCGGGTCGAGGGCATAGTAGGCTGTTCGGGCCTCTCCCGTGAGCAGGGGACCAAGGGCACGGGGCCAGTCGTCATGGTCCCACCCCTCCCGGCGGGCGATACTCTCGAAGGTCTCGAAGTACGCCTCAAGGTCCTCTTCGGGGCCAAGGGGGGGTAGTAGGCGGCGGATCTCGCTGGTTGCGTCGGGGAGAGCCGTGGAGGCGGCGGGGGTCTCAGTCCTCATGGCGATCAGTGTCTGTGTGGCGACCTGAAGGCTTTCGGCGAGCTGCTGTGTCACGGCGTGCTGCTGGAGGCTGGTCTCCAGCAGGTGTTGCAGGGTGGGGTCCATTTTGTGGGGCCCCCCTTTTTTTTTTTTTTTTTTTTTTCCTCTCTCTCTCGCGGGTTTATTTATGAATTTTTTTTTTTTTTTTTTTTTTTTTTTTGTGTTTTTTTTTTGTTTTGTTTTTTTTTGTTTGTTTTTTGTTTTTGTTTTTTTTTGCAGTAGGCGGGTCTGTACTACGCCTGCATCCTCCACCAGTTGTGAGGAATTAGCCCGGGGAAGGGCGGCGCACAGACCCACAGGAGACCAAAGGATGGTGGCAGACGGTGCTTTATTGTGGCTAGGGTGAGGTGAACGTGTTATAAATGGAAGAGTGCGGGGTTTGTGAAGGCGTGACGGCCGGCGGAGTCGACTCGTGGCGGAGGCGGAATTCCCGAGGCGGGGCGGGGGTTTTCCCGGGGCGGGGGTTTTCCCGGGCCGGCGTCCTCCGTGTGTGCGACTCTCACTATCCGGCGGTCTCGTCCGCGCTTACGCCTCCTGGAGAGAGAGAGGGAGAGAGAGAGAGAGAGAAATTAGCGTGGGGCGTGAGGTTACCGTCGTGATCGGAGGTTGCGAATCGCTGCAAACACGCACGGAGTCCGTTTTGACGCCACGATATTCTCTTCCCCTTCCCGGCTGGAAGCGCGCCCTTTTATCCTCCTCCGTCGTCGCCTGAGTGGTGGGACTTCCCCGTTGGATCCGCCAATCGCTGGCCGGAGTCGCGTCAGTCCCGCCCTGCCGCGGCGGTCCTTCCAGCTGGCGGAATGTTCGGCAGGAAGCTGCCCACGTCGTGCCGGTGCGGCAGTCGGAGAAGGAGCGTTTTCCCTCTTGTGTGCGCCGGATCTCTGCCCGTCGCGACAGTACATACATATGAGTGCATCGGGAAAGTATTCACAGCGCTTCACATTTTGTTATGTTACAGCCTTATTCTAAAATGCATTAAATTCATTATTTTCCTCAAAATTCTACAAACAATACCACATTATGTCAACATGAAAGACGTTTGTTTGAAATCTTTGCAAATTTATTACAAATAAAAAACAAAAAAAGCACATTTACATAAGGACAGTGAGGACGGTGAGGTGTTGGTGGAGAAACACTGGGTTAAGGGTCAGAATAAAGAGCAGATAAAGCAGCTATGCACATACATAAAGAGCTAGCTCTTGTGCTGAGTGGCCACGCCCATTTAACTCTGATCCAACACCTCATCAACCTTTTCTCTCAACATCCTGTAAATGTTCCATTACATTACATTTTAATTTGTACATTAAAGAGTTCTTGTGTAAATGCTCCTACACACTGTTTATGAAGAAAATAATTCGTATCCAGTGTGATAAATGAGGCCCAGTGTTTTATATGAGTGAAACATTAGTGTGTATTTTATATGGTGTGGATTAGCATTAGCATTGTTTCTGCTGTTGAGATTTTTCTCTCTCTCTCTCTCTCTCTCTCTCTCTCTCTCTCTCTCTCTCTCTCTCTCTCTCCAAAGAACAATGAACTCCAACAGTTTTAGCGTCTCTGTGAAACTCAGCTTTGTGTTAATGCTGAAATATCTACATCACTTCTCACATCAGAACAAAGTACATTTATTTCTACAGCGTGTAGATCAGTGTACATTACACACACATTTACTTTAATAACATGCCAACACTAGTTTATTGTTTATACACAGGCTGTTCATTTTATATTTTTATCCTGACATTAGAACCTTGTATTCAGGTAAACACTTTATTTCCCACCTGATGGAAACACCTCCTTTTACATCAGATAAGTAATTCTAACACTTCATCACTTCTCTTCCAGGCTGTGGAGGTGTAATCTGACAGAGGAAAGCTGTAGATTTCTGTCCTCAGTTCTCAGCTCAAAGTCCTCCAGACTGAGAGAACTGAACCTGAGTGACAATAAACTGCAGGATTCAGGAGTGAAGCTGCTCTCTGCTGGACTGGAGAATCCACACTGTACACTGGAGATACTGTGGTACTCTCTGTCTCTCTCTCTCTCTTTCACACACACACACACACACACACACACACACACACACACACACACACACACACACACACACACACACACACACACACACACACACAGAGCAGAGTTTTAATAAACACAGCTACATCCAGTTTCCATCTGTGGTGAGTGTAATTGTAGTGATGTGATATATTGTCATTGTTGTGTGTGTGAGATGGAGAGTAAATGTTCTGTATATAAAGATTTTGTGTAGTTGATGTTTTCAGAGCTAAAACTGAGTGTGTTAAGTGTGAGAAGGTTTCTTTTGCAGGATGAATTATTGCAGTATTACAGATGAAGGTTGTGCTGCTCTGGCTTCAGCTCTGAGGTCAAACTCCTCATCACACCTGAGAGAACTGAATCTGAAGGGTAATAATCCAGGAGAATCAGGAGTGAACCTGCTCTCCTGCTCTCTGAAGGATCCACACTGTAAACTGGAGACATTATAGTGAGTTACTGACTTACTGTCTCTTTACTCTACTCTACAGTATCATACTGAATAGAGTGTGTGTGTGTGTGTGTGTGTGTGTGTGTGTGTGTGTGTGTGTGTGTGTGTGTGTGTTGGTGTTTATGCTGATGTTGTGTGTTTACACTGCTGCTCTTCTGTCTTTTAGCATTAAGGATAACAAACTCACCAGAGACAGGAGTCTCACCTCAAACCTCTTCTCCAGGATAAAGCAGTTTTGGTGAAGAGTTAGAACCCGTCCCACATTTCCAGCAATTTGGGAGCTGAATCATTAAACTTAAAGGGACAGAGCAGATACAAAGTCAAGAACTGGCAGAAGGTCATACACAGGAGAAATCAACACACGTAACGAAATATCTGCTGTACAATGCAACGGCAAAGATCTGTCCCGGGGATGGAGACTGACGAGGCTTAAGTACACGTCCGGAAATCTACAGCCAACTAATTCCAAAGCACGAGGCAGGAGCAGGCATGTTAATGGTAAATGGTCTACACTCATATAGCGCTTTTTTAATCTTAGTGGTTCCAAAGCGCTTTACACTGTTTCACATTCATGAGGTTTGTGCCAAAGAGTAGATGTGAAAATACAGTGGAAAATTTCCCTTGCAACCTGCCAACCTTTGCTGTGTCATGAACACAGTGTCGTGGGAAACCCAGGAGATGATTCAGAAAAGTGCCTATGCAACAGTGAGTGTTCAGGATGCATGGAGGCACTGGTTCTGTACATAGTGTTACATGAAATAAGACCAGAAATAACACAAGTCAATACCCTCGTGCACATCTCTCTAATGGCCTGATGAGGTCCATGTCAATTCTTTCAACTGGGACCTTGAATAAAAGCAATGGACGCAATGGTGCTATTGGGGTGGCCAGTGGATTTGCAGCTGAAATTAGTAGCCTGTAACAATTGCTTCCACAGCTTCTTTTTGATGCTCCAGTCGGCTTAACACTACCCATATGAGTTGATGTTTGGCTAAAAACCTAAGCTACCAGTGGACAGTTTGCTTGATGGTAGTGAAGAAGGGAAAGGAGATGGTGCTCATTCAGATTGGGTGGCCCAACACCAAAAGTATTTGACCTCCATTTATACCAGTTCCTGAAGGCACTTGGTCATTCACCGTAGGAACAATTTCCCAGACTCAGGAGCAGTTCTACCCCCTGGCACTTTAGTGTATTGTAAGAATCACTTTCATGGTTGCCGTAAGATTCAGGATGTCTGGCGCTCCACTATGTTTGAGATTGTGACGTACATTGGTGAAGTGGGAATGCTGTATAAGATCAGACCACATGGAGAAGATGGCCCCATTAAAACTGTCCATTGCTTAGAATTTAAGCCTGTTCTTAGCTGGCAACAATATGCCAGGTAAACCAAAGGGTCAGGTCTACTGCCCCTTTCTAGCCCCAGGAGTGAGTAGAGCCAGAAGGACCTAGAATTGGAGATTATTCACATAAGAGAGAGAATTGGTTTGTATATTATGTAAGCTACTAAAAATCATTAATTGGATCTGACAGGTCTAGGTCAAAGGTCATCATCACCCGTCATTTTCTAATTAGATGTCGTTAACAGTCATCATCTTCAATCCTAATCATGTTGAGAGTTGTATATCAAATATAATGTTACATACATTTTGCACTTATGGTCTGCACTTCTATCAAGTAATCATATTATGTTGAGACATGTACACATATGGTCTGCACTTAGACAAAGGAATCATATTATGTTGAGAGAATCACGCCAAAGATAATATTACATTTGGTTTACATTTATATCATTAGCAACCGTCATTATCTTAACAGATGTAGGTCATCAATAACCGTCATTATCTTATAACAGATGTAGGTCATCACCAACCGTCATTTTCTGAACAGGTGTTGTTAAAAATGGATAATCGTTTATATAATAAAGGTTTGTTGTAATCTGTTGCCTTCCCCCCCCACACACACACACACGTTCTTTGACATAGATCAATACATTCAAGTGCATTCTACACGTACATACATGCACACTCTAAAAACAAATGTTTAGGCTCAACAACAAGAAGAAAAACATGACAACTTCTAATGAATTACGACAACTTTTAATGAAACCAACAAATTACACTGAGTTAGAGAAATGACCTTTTCCTCTACAATCAAATGTATTTTCAAATAACACTTAATAAATTGTATAATAAACATAAGTTTTTATGTTGATTACTCATAAAAATTAAGTTGTTCCACCTAGTTTGTTCACATTATTTAAAAGGAAGTGTTATGTACTTAATTACCATAATTATGAACACAAGTTTTTAATTTAACAATCATTTTTAAAGTTCCATTGCTCCAATTAGATTTTCTCCAGTAGAATACAGTCTTTTAAACCAGGAGAAATTACTAACTTCAAGTTGTATAACAATAGTATTAAAATCAAGTGTAACTTACAATACAAATCTCATACGTAACATCTCTGCAGGTTTTATAGACATAATTTTTATAGCACTGAATGAAATGAGCAATATAGACAAAAAAGAAACACTCTGCGTCTACTACTTTTATCTCTCTCATAGAGCTATCCACAGTCCGAAGGCTGCTAATTCTGCTCAAAGAGCAAACTGACTACAATGGAGCTAGGAGGCTACAGTGGCAAGAAAAAGTATGTGAACCTTTTGGAAATTCATGGTTTTCTAAATAAATTTGTCATAAAATGTGATCTGATCTTCATCTAAGTAAAGGGTATTGACAAATATAATGTGTCTAAAATAATAACACAAACTATATTCTGATATTATATTTCTTTATTGAGAACAACCCCAAAAAAAGTATGTGAACCCTTGAGTTAATGACCTCAAAAAAGCTTTGAGTTTTTTTAGACAAAGTTTTTTTTGCACACCTGGAGTCTCCTTGAGAAAATGAGTTTGGAGGTGTGGACTACAGCTACTTTGACTGATAAAGCACATGCTTATGTGAGCTATGCCTTGCCAAAAAGAGCTTTCAGAGGATCTACGATGAAGAACTGTTGATTTACATAAAGCTGGCAAGGGTTACAAAGTGATTTCAAAGACATTAGAAATTCACCAGTCTACAGTCTGGCAAACATTCTACAAATGGAGACACTTTGGGACTGTTCCTACTCTGCCAAGAAGTGGGCGCCCAGTAAAAATGACACCAAGAGCACAACGAAGACTCATCAATGAGGTAAAGAAACAACCCTGAATGACAGCCAAGATTTGAAGGCATCATTTGAACTGGCTAACATCTCTGTTCATGAGTCTACAATATATCTACGGCAGGACACCACGAAGTAAGCCACTGCTTACTAAAAAGAACATTGTTGCACACCTGAAGTTTGCAAAAGAACACATTGACACTCCACAGAGGTATTGGTAAAATGTTTTGTGGACTGATGAAACTAAGATTGAACTATTTGGAAAAAACCACACAGCACTACATCTGGCGTAGAAAGGGCACGGCATATCATCATGAAAACATCATCCCAACCGTAAAGTATGGTGGAGGAAACATCATGATTTGGGCCTGCTTTGCTGCATCAGGGTCTGGCCAGCTTGCAATCATTGAGGGGAAGATGAATTCCCAAGTATATCAAACAATTCTTCAGGATAATGTGAGAATGCCTGTATATCAGCTAAAACTGTGTAGAAGTTGGGTGATGCAACAGGACAGAGAAACAAAGGTCAGAAAAACAAAATCCGCCTTTTGGAATGGCCAAGTCAGAGCCCAGACCTCTACCCTATAAAGATGCTATGGAATGACTTGAAGAAAGCCATAGACATGAGATGTCCAAAGAATTTGACCGAGCTAAAGCAGTTCTGCCAGGAAGAACGGGCTAAAATTCCTCCTGAACGATGTGCAGGTCTGATCCACAGCTACAGGAAGTGCCTGGTTGAGGTTATTGCTGCCGGGGGGGTCAACCAGTTATTAATTCTAAGGGTTCACTTACTTTTTCCACTGCCATTTTGAATGTTGAATGAGTGTGTTCAATAAAGACATGAAATATCAGAATTTTTTTGTGTTATTTTTTTTATGCACATTATATTTGTGAATACCCCTGACTTAGATGAAGATCAGATCACATTTTATGACAAATTTATTCAGAAAACCATGAAATTCCAAAGGGTTCACATATTTTTTCTTGCCACTGTATATGTGTGAATGACAAAAGATTTTTTATTTCTTTAAATGTGTCTGTTGGAAAATCTCTATTTTCTATTCCCCTAGATATGTATAAGTATGTTTAGGTTATAGTTTAATTTCTGTCTCATGAACTTTCCAGAACCTGTCTGATGTGTGCATGTCAGTAAACATGTCACCATAGGAACTTTCTATGAGAACCATACCATATGTGATCAGAAACCTGTACGTTCTTGTATTGCCTAAGATGTTTTTCACGTACGTGGCCAGACAATTTAACTTCCATATTATTTCCACACATTAGTGCACCTATGCATGGCTATTTATACCTATATAAACCTCAGTAAAATCTGCAATAAACCTGACATCTCTCTGAACTGCTCTGGTTTTCAGTGTGTTCATTTAGACTCTCCAGGCCTGCATACTCTCCGTGGTAAACCACATGCGCTAGTTTTTCTTTCGAGTAAATGAACCAAGAGGCTGAAAGGCTGACGGCGGAAAGAGGGATATTAGAAGCTGTTTTTTGCTTTATCCCTACAGTGTATATACATGAAATTAGATTACACAATGTAGTTGAGGTTTACATGAATAAGCAGAAATGTAATCATGCTTTTCTTTCCTATAGCACAAATAAAATTCCCTCTCTAGATGAGCAGATTGTCAAATGAAACTTTTTCATTTTTATCTACTGCTACGGTAAACTAAAGTGTAGATTTTCAAATTACACTGCTAAATATGACTAGCATTAGCTATGTGTAGTAGTGCAAAATGGTCCATCAACTGTATTAGCAGGTGTCCACTACTGGTCATATCACAATTGAGAATATTCCCAAATTCATTGCTCTAGAAAAACATTTAAAGATGATGTTTTAAAAGAAACGAGTGTTTCATCCATAATGGTAAAAAAAGAAAAATGGTCGTACTGCAATGTGAAATAAATCAGTGGAGACAACTGAATACATTTCTGTTCCACAGTCTATAAGGATCCCCGCCCTTAATGTAGTGTGAAAAATGTACATACACCCTCTGTGACTACATTATTTAAGGTTTAAACATTTTTATTTTGTGATGGCAGAAAGACAAAATGCTTGTGCATTTGGTATCTGGTGATTTTAGAATCAGGCCCCAACTGTCAAATATGTTTTGTATATGGCTTCGTCAGGCAAAGATCACGATGGTATGGAAAGAGTATATAAGAGTAATTGGGGTGATCTAAAGCTTAGGAGTTCTACTTCAACTTGGGAACATTCCAACATGGCCCTCAGAGTGGCATTATCTAAGGTACGTATATATAATATAGATCAGATCATCAGTATGTCTTTACCCACTCCCGAAATGATTACTTTTTATTTGCTTGTATAGGTTTATGACAGTGAGCAGTCATATACACTATAAGCCAAAGGTATAGAAGCAGGCGAGTTATTTTTAATGGTTCGGGGGGGGCATAAAAAGAGGCTTCAATCTCACACACTGCATAAACATGTGGGAAACAGTTTCTCTCAAGGCACTGAAAGGACATTCATGACTCACATCAGGATTTAAAACACATATAAAAGAATTAACAGCCACTGCACTGTGCAAAATCCTCCACTGTAAATCCCCACACTCTTTTGTTAATGGTGACTTGTACAAGGCTCTCCATTGCAGCTTTACATGTTCCTTTATTTGTAAAACAGAATGCCAAGGTGTGTCCACTCTTTTGTCCAGAAAAGTTTTATTTAGCGACATCACACAAACTTTGTCTAGTTCCTTCCCAGATGGTATCTTGGGATCCACAAAAAGTAGTTTTGCAGATTTAAAAAAAAAAAAAAAAAAAAAAAAAAAAACACCTCAACACTCATGTACATTTGATGAGACACTAAAACCCGGAAATGGATCCTGGTCATTGGGGCTACTTATACCTCTGGAATATTCTTCCAGCATTTTCAGGACCTCTTCAGTTAACAGAGCCCTCCATTTCACAAGGAACTGTCTGACTATACGGACTGACCTCATCTTCATGTGTTCAGTAACTGTCACCGTGTTCCTAAGCTCCGGTCCTGCTAGGCTCAGTAGGTCTCCCAGAGTGATGACTCCAGCCCTGCGGAACCCCTCTGTAAGCGCAAGAAACGGCTTTCTTTGTGACACATCGAAAATGGAACCATTTATGATTGGCTCCTGCAGCAACCAGTGGAGAGAACTTGTGCATTGCACTATCTGCGCTGTTAAACGTCCCCACACTTTAAAAACATTGCGGTAAAAAAACAGGAAGTTTTCTGAGGTCCACCTTCTTCGGGTCCATCCAAAAAAGAGGTTTATGTAAATCCAGCCCCTCAAATGTCCGTAAAATAACCCATGCTACAGCCTTCCAATTTGCATTTACAGGACCATTTAGTAGCCTCTGCACAAACTATATATGAAAGGCTGCTCTCCTGCTCTGCAAGTGTACCAGTCCATGTACACATCCTCGGGCAGAAACAGAACACTCTGTGGAACCCAGTGTAGACTGTCCCAAAAAAAATTAACCAATATCGAATGGATTTTAGATAAAACATGTATTGGGGGATCTATGCATGCAAGCCTATGCCAGAGGGATGATACTACCAGCTTGTTGATTATAAGCACACGCCCCCTAAAGGACACTTTTTTTTACTAAAAAATTACATTTCTCCAGACCTTTTCAACAATCCCTTCAAAGTTTTTTCCCCATAAACACCTCATCCCCCAGAAACCCGCCCAAATACTTAAAACCATCTCTAGACCACACTAAATGGCCATCTAACCATCTTCCGATTAAAAACGCCACGCTTTTCCTCCAGTTAACCTTAGTGGAAGAGACCATTCTAAAATCGTCAGAGATCTTCTACATAATATCAGCATCCCGCTGGCTACCAACAAGTATTGCCACATCATCTGCATATGCTGATGGTTTAAAAACACTCTCACATTTCGGAATTGTTATGCCTTGCAGTTCAATTCTCAATTTTGATAAGCGGTTCAATTGCCAGGGAATATAACATGCCTGACAGTGGGCATCCTTGTCTTATTCCCCTATGAACTTTAACACACAAGTCACCATTAATCTTCAGTATGCTTTCATTGTCACGATACAGAACTCTTATTTTATCAATAAAATCCGAATCAAAACCAAAAGCAGTCAAGACGTTCCATAGGTAGGTATGCTCAACCCTGTCGAAAGCCTTTTCCTGATCAATTAAAACCAAACCAAAATCCAAATTAAAAATCTTTCCGACTTCTACGACATCCCTAATGAAAGAAATGTTGTTGTGAATAACTCGCCCCGGCACACAGTAGGTCTGGTCCGGATGGATCACCTCTTCCATGACTTTACTAATTCGGTTTGCCAATACCTTAGAGAGCAGTCGATATTCCACAAAGAGAACTGAAACAGGTCTCCATGATTTTATGTCATTTAGATCTCCTTTCTTAGGCAGCAGAGTCAAGACCGCTCTGCGACAACTGAGCGGCAGCCGCCCCATGACAAAACTGTCACCCAGGACCTCCAGCAGGTCTGCACCAATTTCCGGCTAAAAAGACTTATAAAAGTCAGCTGGTAGACCATCAATCCCTGGTGCCTTGCCACTCTCCATACCCTGGAGGGCTCTTAGCATTTCTTCTAGGGTCAACGCCCCTCCGAGGTCTGCATGTGCTTTTTTTGACACCTGGGGGAGATCCTTCAAAAAGACGTTATCATGGGCCTGTTCATCGGAGATTTCACACTTGTACAGCTCCTAGTAGAAACTGACTGCTCTCTTACGAATTTCTCTATGGTCAGATAAAAGTGTCCCATCGTCAGAAAACAGGCCAAGTATCATCCTTTTTTGACCATTCTTTTTTTCCAAATTAAAAAAGAAATTTGACGGTGCATCCATACACTCCACATTCTGAAACCGTGACCTGACCAGAGCTCCTTGTGCGGTAATGTCTAGCAATTTAGTCAATAAACTCTTTTTTATTCATAAATTTTCCATGCATACTTGCCTTCCTGTGTTTTTCATTAACCACTGAAGCTCCATCATTTCCTTCTCCAAGGATTTCATGCGGTGAGTTGTGTCTCTCGTGACATTGGAGGTATACTGTTGACAACTGTTTAATTTGTGTTTTGGCAAAATCCCACCACTGTTGCACCAATTTAAAAGAAAACTTTGTGGTCCTAAAATCACTCCAAAAATATTTAAACACATTTCTAAAATGAACATCATGCAATAAACTGGTGTTAAAATGCCAATACGCACTCTTATGCTTGACTTTTCTTATATACACAGTAGAGAGAACCATACGATGGTCTGAAAAATGGGGGGAAACCCCCCCCAGAATGAAAAAATCTTTAAAAAGCCACAAGGTTCGAGTGATATGTATACTGCAGTCAAAATTCTCTAATATGCACTTTACCAATTTCCCACCAGAGAGTAATATTTTCATATCTACCTTTTTCCCTTTTCCAAGTTTCCCAAAAAGACTTAAAGGTTTTACAAAAGTTTTTATCTTGCAGTAACTTTACATTAAAATGCCAATAAGAACTTTTATGCTTTCTGGATGTCAAGGTGCAATCCACAGTGATAAGTTTATGATCAGAATATGGAGTAGGGATAATAGCTGTATTTACTACTCTATTTCTCAAATTATCCGATGAATACATTCTATCTAGCCGTGCTGCTGAAATCCTCCCCTCGTTCCCCTTTACCCAGGTATATTGTTTTACTGAAGGATTTTTTTTCTCTCCATATGTCCGTTAGTTTAAAAGTTTTAGTGACATTGATTAAAACTGCAGATGATTGTATATGCGGTTCTTCGCCCATTTCTATCAAGAGACGAATCCTGTGTACAATTCCAATCTCCCCCCAAAATCATAGAATCACCATTCTGTTGTTGTCTTAAAAACACTTTTAATTTATTAAAGATATTTGTCCTATCATCCCCTGTGTTAGGTGCATAGATATTGACAAAAACAAAAGAAAACCCATTAGCCTCAGCTCTAACTGCGAGTAGTCTCCCTGGTTCAATTTCCTTTTTGGACAGAATTTTTACTTTAGAAGATGAGGGGAAAAGGATTGCAACTCCTGCACTCAGGTTAGTCCCATGACTGAGAACACACTCACTCCCCCACCACCGTCGCCAGTCAACCTCATTCTTAACATCACTGTGGGTTTCTTACAAAAAAAAACACATCTAGATGTTTTACCCTGAAACATTCTAAAATTGTGTGAGCCTTCCTCTTAACCCTCATCCCATTAACATTGAGGGAACCCACCCGTAAGGTTTCCATAAGAAGAGAAATTAGAGAGAAACAAGTCAGGAAGAAGGACAGCATGTTAGTCATAGTGTTTAGTTAGCTTTTCCCGTTTTGGCCTCTCTTTCTAGTTTTTTTCTCTGCCGAATTTCAGTTATGTGCTTCTTTAATCGATACCGTTTCTGCTGCGATAGCTCTTCAAAGCTGCTAATGTTCCTCGCCTGTATTACAGATGCAACGAACTTATCCAAGTCTGAAAAGAACTCACTCACTTCAACACTTTTGCCCTTTGTTTCATCCAGAAATGTATTAATTTGGTCCACAGTATAAAAGTTGGTTACTTTTAACACCTCTGACCCTTCTGACCATTGTTCATCATCTCTCATGCTGTCATCAGTACACTGAGACAGTCCAACCAGCTCATCTCCTGAATCCTCCTCTGTGCATTCATCCGAATGTCTGTCTCACTATTATCCCCATTCTGAATTTAACAGGAACAACAGCAGAGCTGCCCAGAGGAAAATTTTATTGCTCAGTGGTTACTCTTCTACAGCTCAGGAGACAAAATTGTGATTCTCATTTCAGCCTCATTTTAGTTTCAATGTCGTCTGACCTCTTTCTCATATGATGCTCCTAAAATCACTAGGAGGAATAGGTGAGACAAGCAATTAGCAGCAGGAGTCATAGTTGAGACTTGAGGGAGATACCTTGCTCAGTCTCATTGATGGCTCATTTCTTGATCTTAGGAAAAGAAAATGAGCGGTACTAGAGCTACTATGGAGTAATATATGAGGCATTGACACACACACACACACACACACACACACACACACACACACACAAAAACACAAACACTTCTCCTGTTACTATATATACACTTCTCCATGCAAGGACACTTTCACAAATGCTGAAACAAATGAACTCTTTATTAAAATGGCCAAGTTTACCCTACACAACAACACAGAGAAATACTGAGAATTATTTGAGAGCTTGATGAGATCTATTTCGAAACTTAAAAGGAGGCTACTTTGAGATTTTGTGATGCTTTTTCTCCAGGAGAAAAAATTGAGAAACAGGAGAAATAAGCCTTAATCTCGTTTTGGTTTCACACAGACCTCATTGTTGTCTAGGAGAAATACATGAGATGTTTTTGAGAGCTCTTTTCTAATTTTCTTTTCCTCTGGATTTGGCTGATATGATTGGATAATTGGTTGATGTGATTGGATAAATGGCTGATGTGATTGGATATTCAGCGCATGTGGCCGAAGTACACAGCGCAATGGCAATGCTCACACATTTTTTGTTAGGGATTAACATTATAAACTGCACATATCCCTTGATCTGCACAGAGGGATTATTATTATGTTTTTGCCAACTGGATATTTGTCCTCGAGGACAATCCTCTTTCATTCTCATGTAAACTAATCCCACACTGCTGATTTTACTTTCTTTATCAGTGGAGGATGGAGACCATCAGATGATGATATCAGCCTCACCTCTCTCTAACATTTACCCCACTGTCTGTGTGTGTGTGTGTGTGTGTGTGTGTGTGTGTGTGTGTGTGTGTGTGTGTGCGTGTGTGTGTGTGTGTGTGTGTGTGTGTGGAGCAAGTTGATCAGGTGAGATTCTCCGTCCAGTTACTTTTTTTCAATGCAGTAGATGAATAAATGTACACCGTATTATAGCCGTCAATTTTCATACCGCGATCATCACCAGTATATGGCTGTAACCCTACAGATCCAATCTAAAGAGGAAGTTTGATCAGTACAAACCAAACAAGCTAGGTGTGACAGTGTCCTTATTTTCTCTCACGTGTGTCCTTCAGTGCAGAGAGGGCTGTGTCATATGGTGATACATATCATAGGACCAGAAAATAGAATAATGAATCATGTCTATTGCCAGATATTTTCCTATATCCTCTATATCGCCAATGTCACATGTTGTATTCATATTGTTCCCATGGTGACAGTGTTCTGTATTTCTTCTTATTATTTGTGAAGTTCTGTTCAATGTCACTTTCAAATAAAAGGAGAAAAGAAAAAGTGCCTTTCACTGGTGAGGGGTCACTGAGGAAGCAGCACCCTTCGAGCAAAGGAGTCATTCGGTTGTGACTCGGACATATGAATTATCATCGTTGATTCAATATTATTTAGCTCTGAATATTCACCCTCAACCAAAATGATGATTCTGATGGAATTTGAACATTGAATCAATGTCACCATGCTATCTGGGAGGTTTCTGTGCAAGGCATCAGAAATGCAAATGCAAAGGGAATTAGAATTTTGGCAGGCTCCTTAGACGAGCCAGAGGAAGTGAAATAGCAAACGGGGGTAATTGCTATTGCTATTGCTATTTAAATATGGCAGGATCATAACTCATAAGACATGGGAAATGCAATTACAAATGGACTTTGTGTTTCCATGTGAAATTTGGTAGACACTGTACATTTGTGTAAACGGTAATACACAATTTGTATTTTCAATTGAATTGTCACAATTTATGCGTCCACAAATAGGTAACACAACTGCAAATACAGTTTGAAATTGCTTTTGAGAATTGAAAAGTGGATAGCGGAAGTGGAAAGAAGCATATTTCTGTCAATTAGAAAAAATAAGGCAGATAGAACACCAATTAAAGCCTTTTGATTCATAACCAAGTAATCACAGATCCAGCTTTCATTGGCCAGAAAATAGTCTCTTTTTTATAATAAATTATATTCCTCAGCCTTTTCTATGGATGACACTGACTCCTCCTTTAACCATATCACAGATCTTATTCCCTGTATAGATGAAGAGTTCACAGGGTTGTGAGATTCTCTTGATGAAAATTCAAATACTTCAATCTCCTTAGCAGAAGGGACATCACCCCGATTTATCATCAGATGTGGGGTTAAACAGGGCTGCCAAATTTCTCAATTTCTCTTTGTAATGTTTACAGAAATGCTTTCTATTTTTATTACAAATTCAAACATAGCTACACTAAAGGTACTTGGGCAACCAGTAATCACCAGCCAGTTAGCAGATGATACAACCATCTTCATGAAGCAGCTAACGGAAGTTCCCAAGATATTATACACAATTCATATTTTCTCAAAAGCCTCCGTTCTAAAGCTAAATTTGAATAAGTGTGAGCTAAAGCCAGTTCAGCAAAGATACTAAACAGAGGCTTACAGCATCCCTATAAAATCACAGATAAATACTCGGGCATGTAAATATCCAAAGATTCAATTGAAAGTGAAAATATGAATGTGTGGAAAGTAGTAGATGAATAAAGTAAACATTGCTCATGGTTATTAAGAGATATTAGCTTATTGGGTAGAATATTTTATCTATCCTGCATACTCACAGTAGAGCTATTAATAAAGATAAATCAGGTTGATTTTGATTATATCTGGATCAGAAAAATTCATTACATTAAAAGAGCAGAGATGACCAAAGAATTTAAAGATGGAGGCCTACAAGCCATCGATTTTAACTGTATAAATGGGACCTTGAAAATTAAATGGTTAAAACCTTTCCTAAACAACAACATCAACTTCTGGTTCCATATTCCCAGAGAAATATTTAAGAAATTGGGAGGGATCAAATTTTTACTTGGATAAGATTTCAATATTCAAAGTTTCCTGTTTAAATTATCCCACTTTCACCAGCAGGTCATGTTATATTGGAAACAGCTGCACCTCCAGGATTATTTTCTATGCTGTAATTACAAGACTAAAAGATTGGAGATGCCCACTTTGAAGATAAAACCTTTCATAGCATGTGAAAATGCACTGTTATATTTTTACTGTTTTACTGCAGAATCACATAAAATCCACCATTAAATATTGTTCAATTACACACACACACACCAAGGCCCTTCCTGCTCTGCAGAATAAACAAGATAAACCAGTTAGACGGTGTCAGTAAAAGTAAAACTAGACAGCTCCATTTTTTGTCGATGGGAAAATAAACCATTTCAGGAGTAAAAACACAGTGAGTATCTAAATCTAAAGCTATAATATATAAACACACTGAATGTACACCAGATGCAGAAGAGTGTTGTGGGTTTGTACTGAAGTTTGAATGTACACAGGTTGTTTTATGACTTGATACAGTGACTATTTTCTGTAAGTGAACTCTCTGCTGATACAGGGTTTGATTTAACACACCGATGTTGGAGTGAAGTAAACGTGTGTCCTGCTGTAATCTGAAGAAGGAGACATGACCTCCAACATGAGTGTGTCTGGAGAACAGGACTTAAAGAAAGACAAGAGGTGAGTTACTTTTCCATTCACCAGCAATAAATACACACCGTCTCATGGGAACAGATCTGTATCTCTAAACACTCACTAGTTTATAGAGGAACTAAACTTTGGTTTAAGGTGTTTAATAGCAGTGAATATATCACTGATCTGATCTAAGAACAGTTTAGAGAAATCATTCACTGAGAGAAGAGTAAAAAGGACTGTGTAATGTGGAGGAGAAGAGCAGTGTAGCTTTGAGTCAGTGAACTCTACAGGCTTTAAGACCCAGCTGAGTCAGTTATCTGTGATTGGGACTCCTGACATCAGTGTAATTCCTGAGGTATGAGGCGTGTCTCCTGTTTGAATAAGTGTGCAGACTGTAGCTGAATTAAAAAGATGGAATTATTGGTGTTTAATGAGGTACACATTGTGTAACAGTGCTGAGACAGCAGAGTATTAATTATTGCTGATATCTCTGTTGTAATTACAGAATGATTGAGGGAAAGAGATCAGACTCACCAGAACCCAGCTGTGTGTCCTTGAAGAGTGACCGGTCAATGGGACATCCATATAACTTCAGAGACAGTTCTCCTGATGTGAGGTCAGTACAGTGAGGTGTTTTACAGCAGTGTTCCACCTGATCAAACTCACTGGTCTCATTATGAAGCCCTTCATGATCTTTATCAGGTGTTGAAGCAGTAAAACACTAAAGTGTGCAGTGCTGCAGCTCTCGGACTGTCAGGGAGGGAAAACTGCTTTAGGAGTTCAGTTCAGCCTGCAGTCCCTGAGCTGGAGGGTCTGTGGTGCTACACAACAACATTTACACCTGGGACATTAATGACTAGATCACTATTTTATTCATAAACATGTTAGTGTCAGTGAGGAAACCCTGAAATCAGTGTATTGTGTTAAGAGGATAGTGTTAAATATCTGTCTCTGTATGTATTAGTGTGTTGTGCAGCTATGAATACAAATAGTCTATATTACATCATGTGTTTAATTTGTTCACAGACCACAAAAGAAGAAATCAAACATCAGCAGAAATCAGCTGGACTCCATATTCAAGGTGTGTGTGTCTTTTTAATGTGTGTAACTTGTGTGTGAGTAGGTTGAAGGTTTTTTTATTTAAGATAATGACAGTTCACAGGTTTATCGATGTGCAGCAGCATTATGGGTAATCAAACAGAATTTTAGTTGTAACTGTGGCAATAGAAAGAGACCTTTCTTCTTTTCATAAAATAAATGCATCTCTCAGTGTGTAACATTATAATATTTAGATGTGTTCCTGTGTGTTTCTAACCAGGAGCTGGAACACAAAGTCATCACTCTGATAAAGAATGAGCTGAAGAGGTTTAGGAAGCTCCTGAGTCCAGATTACCCAGCATGCACTGAGAGGGAGATGGAGGATGAGGAAGATCTGCACAGTGTCAGAGAGGGAGCGCTGAAGATCACACTGCACGTCCTGAAGAACATGAACCACACAGATCTCGCTAACACACTGCACAACAGTAAGAGCTCTGAGTTATGGCGTTATTCCATCAGGTTCACTTTAAAGAGAGAAAATAGTTTTAGATATGAACACCTTTAGTTTGAAGTTTGAGTTTAATATCATGTACATCTGGTGCTTTTCTGTTCTGTTCGTGGTCCAGTTTGTGATTACTCTGTAAAGTGGTCCTGTTCCTTCAATAATATTTAGTCCATGAATCAGGAATGAACAGCAGCATTTGAAAGAACTTTACATTTTATATTGTGCTCAGTGATTTTGCATTAAAACATGTTATTGCTTTGTTTATTAGAGTCTGTGGCCCCTGTGTGTCAGACAGAGCTGAAATCCAACCTGAGAGAGAAGTTTAAAAGAATTAATGAAGGAATATCAGAGCATGGAAGCTCAGCACTTCTGAATGAGATCTATACAGAGCTCTACATCACAGAGGGTTGGAGTGGAGACGTCAATAACGAACATGAGGTAAGACAGATTGAGGCAGCGTCCAGGAGACCAGCAACACAGGAGACACCCATCAAATGTAACGAGCTCTTTAAAGACAAGTCCATCAGAAGAGTGCTGACTAAAGGAGTTGCTGGAATTGGAAAAACAGTCTCTGTGCAGAAGTTCATTCTGGACTGGGCTGAAGGAAAAGCAAATCAGGACGTCACCTTCATGTTTCCACTTCCCTTTCGAGAGCTGAATCTGATGAAGCAGAGAAATCTCAGTCTGATGGAGCTTCTTTACTACTTTTTCCCAGAAATGAGAAAACTAGAATTACTAGACTCCTACACAGTGGTGTTGATCTTTGATGGTCTGGATGAGTGTCGACTTCCTCTAAATTTCCAGAAGAATGAGAGATTGTGTGATGTGACAGGGTCAGCCTCGGTGGATGTGCTGCTGACAAACCTCATTAAGGGGAATCTGCTTCCCTCTGCTCTCCTCTGGATAACCTCTCGACCAGGAGCAGCCAATCAGATCCCTCCTGAGTGTGTAGACCAGGTAACAGAGGTACGAGGCTTCAGTGATCCTCAGAAAGAGGAGTACTTCAGGAAGAGGATCAGTGATCAGAGTCTGGCCGATAATATCATCACACGCATGAAGTCTTCAAGAAGCCTCTACATCATGTGCCACATCCCAGTCTTCTGCTGGATCTCAGCCACTGTTCTAGAGAGAATGTTGGGTGAAGCAGAGAGTGGAGAGGTCCCCAAGACTCTGACTCAAATGTTCACACACTTCCTGATCTTTCAGATCAAACACAAGGACCAAAAGTACCATCAGAAATGTGACCCTGATCCTCAGCAGACCAGAGAGAGTATCCTGGCACTGGGGAAACTGGCTTTCCAACAGCTGGAGAAAGGAAACCTGATCTTTTATGAGGAAGACCTGAGAGATTGTGGCATTGATGTTGGAGAAGTGGCAGTGTACTCAGGAGTGTGTACCCAAATCTTCAAAGAGGAGTTTGGGCTTCACCTGGGGAAGGTGTTCAGCTTTGTACATCTGAGTGTTCAGGAGTTTCTGGCTGCTTTATACACATTTCTCTGCTTTATTTTTAGAAAGACAAATGTGTTAGTGGAGCAACACACTGGCCGTTTCCATTTCTTCAGCAAGTCAACCATGTCTGATTTCCTCAGGAGTGCAGTGGACAAGGCCTTACAGAGTGAGAATGGACACCTGGACCTGTTCCTCCGCTTCCTTCTGGGTCTCTCACTGGAGTCCAATCAGGCTCTCTTACGAGGCTTAATGCCCCAGACAGGAAGCAGCTCTCACAGCAAACAGGAAACAGTCAGGTACATCAAGAAGAAGATCAGGGAGAATCCATCTCCAGAGAAATCCATCAATCTGTTCCACTGTCTGAATGAACTGAATGATCATTCTCTAGTGCAGGAAGTACAGACTTACCTGAACAGAGAAGAGAACTTTTGTCTCTGGGGTACCAGACTCTCTCCTGCTCAGTGGTCAGCTCTGGTGTTTGTCTTACTGAACTCAGATCAGGAGCTGGATGAGTTTGAGTTGATGAAATATGACCCATCAGAGGAATGTCTTCTGAAGCTGCTGCCAGTGGTCAAAGCCTCCAGAAAGGCTGAGTGAGTATTTTTATTTATAAATGTATTACTGCATGGTTTGTTATTTTAATGTAACACTGAACTGCACTGTTTGGATTAATGCTTGTTAATAGTTACTCTAATCATCTTTAAACAAACCTCTGGTACTGTTACAGAAGATTGTTTCACTTTTTACACTAACACATTACGTCTGCACTGAGATCTGGGCCATATGGACAAAACCTTATATCACCATTTATTACCTTTTCTCTAAAACTGATGAAAATGATCTGTACAAAATAACAGCATGTATTCATGACTGCTTTTTGATCATTTTGTGAACTAAACACCAGTGAAAGGCACTTTTTCTTTTCCCCTTTTACTTGAAAGACACATTGAACAGAACTTCACAATTGAGAACAAGAAAAACAACACTGTCACCATGGGAACAATATGAATACAACATGTGACATAGTGTGTGTGTGTGTGAGAGTTAAAGATAAAGAAAGAATAAGTTAATATTACCTGTCTTACATTTTATTGTCTGTTTCTGTTCTGTTTCACCAACGAAATATTTCCAAACAAAGCCACAGCACGTCCTGCTCCTTTTTGTTCAAACGGGAGATTTCTTATTTATTTTATTTATTTTTTAGTTGGAGACCTTTTAAAATGTACTTTCATTAAAAAATGGTTTCAAGTTTCAATTATAATAAAGCATTTGTTCAAACAAAAAAACCTTCTGTTTTCAGTCCTTTAAAGACCATTGTAACTGATAATAATTTATTATTATCAGTTACAACGATCCTTAAATGAATGAAAACAGAAGGGATTTTTGTTTGAACAAATGCTTTATTATAATAAAGCATTTTTTCATAATAATAATAATAATACTGATGTGGTGTCCTGATTTCTGTGTTAGAGAGAAACACACTTACATTTCTGTTACATGGTAAACTTTAGCTGGATTATGGCTGTGTTTGAGGTCAGAGTTCTGATATTTCATCATTTCTTTTCCAGGCTCTGGGGGTGTAATCTGACAGAGGAAAGCTGTAGAGTTCTGTCCTCAGTTCTCAGCTCAAACTCCTCCAGACTGAGAGAACTGAACCTGAGTAACAATAACCTGCAGGATTCAGGAGTGAAGCTGCTCTCTGCTGGACTGGAGAATCCACACTGTACACTGGAGACACTGAGGTACACACACACCAAAACAGTAATAATAATAATAATTACCAAATGTTAATATGTAAGTGAGTGATTTTCTCTGTGTGTTTTGTTGTTTGATGAATATTAATGACACAGACAGCAGCAGGTTTATTAGACTGCGGTCACTTTAAGACCTAATGCACAGACCTAATGTACTGTATTGACACACCTCAGATTTTTCCTCAACTGTTTACGTTCACTTAAATCATCACTGACTTTGTTTGCATGAATACTCGGCCATTCCTGCGTTTTGACATGATGTGTGTGTATTTATTTCACCATCCAAGCATAATAAGCCTCTAAAGAGAACTCAGTTCAGTACTCGCATGATGAGGCGGCTGTCTGTGTGTGCGTTTCAGGTGTGGCCGGGAGACATCGATTCATTTCTTATCTTAATTTTATGCTGACATCCCACCGTGTAAAAACATATGCAGAAATATATAAATATATAAAAGACAAATATATGCAGCTCACTATAATTTTGATCAGCTTCTTCAAAGAGGTAATTAAGTGAATACATTCATCATTTGAGAATATTTGAGAGGTATTTGAGAATTCCCTTCACATACTCATTTATACAAATAGTAGTTACGGTTCTAATGTAATCTCCTTTTCCATCTTTCCAGTCATTATTCTGCTGGCAGATGATCAGAGATGAGTGGATAGTGCCTCTCCTCCCTATAAGCTTTGTTGCCATTTATGATTTTATTAAATATATTGTTTTTGTGTTTTAAATAGCGCTGCAACAACTAATCGATAAAATCGATAATAATCGATTATGGAAATCGTTGTCAATGAATCGTTTCGATTAGTTGGTCTGCGCGCGGTACATTTACTCATTATGTTACTTCTGTTCCGAAAACACGGTTCGGAGAGTAAATACTAAAGTTGTGTCCCAAATGACGTACTATACACTTACACTATGCAGTATGTACTCTACCGTCGAGTGCAGTGTTTCCGCGGACCCCTAGTGGTCAGTGGTGTAATTGCAGGAGGTCGGTAGGAAAGTTTTAAAAATGTTTTAATAATATTATATAATTTTTTGTTCAGTGTATCAAAATATATTCAAATGAGATGTTTTTAAAATTAATCAATTTGCTTATTCGTGTGCATTCACAGATATCACGTTAGCTGAGCTGACTGAGTTCATTGATGGATTTATTTTAAATTTATTTACAAATGAAATGATAATTTGCAAAAACCTGTGAGTGGTAGACAAGTTCAAGTGTCGCAGTGATGGATAAAATAAACAAAAGATAATTCAGAGAGTCAAATTAAATGTCACACCAACAATAATATGTAATTGAACCTGGTGTTTGTACCAATCCCTGGGGAATGACAGGTTCAACCAATTAACCAGGGATTGCTAGGACTGTAGAATTCAGTGCTTTTTGTACATTCATAACATGTAACTCACTTTTTTTTCCAGCGGTTAGACATTAATGGCTGTGTGGTGAGTTATTTTGAGGGGACAGCAAATTTACACTGTTACACAAGCTGTACACTCACTACTTTACATTGTAGCAAAGTGTCATTTCTTCAGTGTTGTCACATGAAAAGATATAATCAAATATTTACAAAAATGTGAGGGGTGTATTCACTTTTGTGAGATACTGTATATATGTGTATGTATGTACATGTATAAAATATTAGGGCTGCCACTAACAATTATCTTCATAATCCATTATATGGCTGAATATTTTTCCAATTAATCGGATGGGGGGCAAACTTTCAGGTTAGTAAAAAACTAATGTTTTCCATTTGAGACGATTTTACCTTTCTAAAATTCATACACTATACCAGTGGTTCTCAGCCTGTTGTGCATTTTGGACCCCTAGCATATTTCAAACAATCCACAAGGACCCCCTCACTCCACAAGAATTATAGGATATATATTAAACAGTCATTTCTATATATGTTACTTTATTTTATTCATATTTAATATTAATAATAACTTAATTTAATTTGAATGAATAATATATATTTTGGTGTGTGTCTGTGTGTATTTGGTTCTTTTCAGTCTTATGTTTGGACAAACAGTTGTGTAAACTTTTAGTCTTAAGTTTTTATTTGTAATACTCAGTTTGTGGATTTTATTTTAAATAAATGAAAAAATGGCACTGAAAGTTTGCCCCCATACGATTAATCGATTAGTAACAATATGTAAATAAATAAATAATCGGCCAACAAATAGATTATGAAAATAATCGTTAGTTTCAGTCCTAGTTTTAAACTGCGACTGGTTTCAGTTTAATATGTTGTTGTAGGCTCATTTATTGAGTCTGTTTACATTGAACCTGTAACAGGATATAATAATATTGGGCTTGTTTTTGAAGCTGCAGTTGCTTATTTGTCTCGTGAGACTTGGCAACACTGAGGTATTCGTGTGCTGTATATTAGCTCCAATACTCGACAGCGGAGCTGGAGGTGGATACGGTTTTCTTGAAGAAGAGGAGAGTTGCTCTCTCTCATAGCTAGCAGAAAATAAGTGCAGTTTACCACACTGACCATAGCAAAACAAACAAACAGCTGATTCAAGTTAGCTAGCTACCTATTGAGCTACTGAAATGTCTGACCTGTTTAACAGGAAAAAAGCATCTCTGTCTTCAATCCCTTCAAGATCTCTGAGTTTTCGCCACCTCTCAAAAGCCACGCCCATATTTATTCTCGTTTTAGCACGGGCTCTGTCGCTTTCCCTTTTTGACTGCAGGCTCTCCACAGTTCCAGGTTTCTTGGCTTTGACAACAGTTGGTTCCCCAGATGTCAGTGTAACCATGCCAAAACTCATTTGAAGGAGGTGACTTCACCGGCTACCTCCCACCTCACGGAGAGAGAGAGAGGTCGACTGTAAAGCCCGCCTAACGAGAAAAGTGATAGATTAGTTAGCACAAAGAGAGACCAATCGGAATGCGCGCTGTGTCACTCTTATCACATCTGCCACTTGCTTTCTCGGTTTACTGTCGTGGAAATTTAGACAAACACCAGTAGACTCGTCCTCTCAGATGAAATAGTTTTATTACAGAGAGATGAATACCGGAAGAAGAATGAGCGCACTGGTCCAGTGTTGATGCTATTTCCACAAGCTCCAGCTCAGTCCAGAATTCCTCCGTAAGTGCCTGATGAATGTGAAAGTGGAGGACAGTGAGGTGTTGGTGGAGAAACACTGGGTTGAGGGTCAGAATAAAGAGCAGATAAAGCAGCTATGCACATACATAAAGAGCTAGCTCTTGTGCTGAGTGGCCACGCCCATTTAACTCTGATCCAACACCTCATCAACCTTTTCTCTCAACATCCTGTAAATGTTGCATAACATTACATTTTAATTTGCACATTAAAGAGTTCTTGTGTAAATGCTCCTACACACTGTTTATGAAGAAATTAATTCGTATCCAGTGTGATAAATGAGGCCCAGTGTTTTATATGAGTAAAACATTCAAGTGTGTATTTTATATGGTGTGGATTAGCATTGTTTCTGCTGTTGAGCTTTGTTTTTCTCTCTCTCTGTGTGTGTGTGTGTGTGTGTGTGTGTGTGTGTGTGTGTGTGTGTGTGTGTGTGTGTGTGTGTGTGTGATGTGGTTTGTATGTGTGTGAAAGTTAGATTAAGCTCCAAAGAACCATGAACTCCAACAGTTTTAGCGTCTCTGTGAAACTCAGCTTTGTGTTAATGCTGAAATATCTAAATCACTTCTCACATCAGAACAAAGTACATTTATTTCTACAGCATGTAGATCAGTGTACATTACACACACATTTACTTTAATAACATGCCAATACTAGTTTATTGTTTATACACAGGCTGTTCTTTTTATATTTTTATCCTGACATTAGAACCTTGTATTCAGGTAAACACTTTATTTCCCACCTGATGGTAACACCTCATTTCACAATCAGATAAATAAATCTAACACTTCATCATTTCTCTTCCAGTCTGTGGGAGTGTAATCTGACAGAGGAAAGCTGTAGAGTTCTGTCCTCAGTTCTCAGCTCAAACTCCTCCAGACTGAGAAAACTGGACCTGAGTGACAATAACCTGCAGGATTCAGGAGTGAAGCTGCTCTCTGCTGGACTGGAGAATCCACACTGTACACTGGAGACACTGAGGTACACACACAGACGTACACGCACAGACACACGCACAGACACACACAGAGCAGAGTTTTAATAAACACAGCTACATCCAGTTTCCATCTGTGGTGATTGTAATTGTAGTGATGTGATATATTGTCATTGTTGTGTGTGTGAGATGGAGAGTAAATGTTCTGTATATAAAGATTTTGTGCAGTTGATGTTTTCAGAGCTAAAACTGAGTGTGTTAAGTATGAGAAGGTTTTCTTTCTTGCAGGATGATTAAATGCAGTATTACAGATGAAGGTTGTGCTGCTCTGGCTTCAGCTCTGAGGTCAAACTCCTCATCACACCTGAGAGAACTGAATCTGAAGGGTAATAATCCAGGAGAATCAGGAGTGAAGCTGCTCTCTGATCTACTGAAGGATCCACACTGTAAACTGGAGACATTATAGTGAGTTACTGACTTACTGTCTCTTTACTCTACTCTACTGTATTATACTGAATAGTGTGTGTGTGTGTGTGTGTGTGTGTTGGTGGTCATGCTGATGTGTGTTTTATACTGATGCTCTTCTGTCTTTCAGCATTAAGAAGCATAAACTCACCAGGACTGGTGTATGACAGTAGTCTCACCTCAAACTCTTCTCCAGGATAAAGCAGTTTTGGTGAAGAGTTAGAACCCGTCCCACATTTCCAGCAGTTTGGGAGCTGAATCATTAAACGTAAAGGGACAGAGCAGATACAAAGTCAAGAACAGGCAGAAGGTCATACACAGGAGAAATCAACACACATAACGCAATATCTGCTGTAACAAAAAAGTACTTAACCTCCATTTATACCAGTTCCCGAAGGCACTCGGAGACTGTGGTCATTCACCGTAGGACCAATTGCCCTGACTTGGTAGCAATACTACCCCCGGCACTTTAGTGTATTGTAAGAATCATTTTCATGGTTGTCGTAAGATTCTGGATGACTGGTCCTCCACTGTGTTTGAGATTGTGGCCTACATTGATGAAGTGGGAACGCTGTATAAGATCAGACCACATGGAGAAGATGGCCCCATTAAAACTGTCCATTGCTCAGAACTTAAGCCTGTTCTTACTTGGCAATAATATGCCAGGTAAACCAATGGGTCAGGTTTACTGGCTCCTTCCAGCCCCAGGAGTGAGTAGATCCAGAAGGACCTAGAATTGGAGATTATTCACAAGTGGCCATAGTCCATACGAGAACGGGTGTAAGGAACTCTGAGGGTCAAGTCCACGTTGAATATATATATATATATATATATATATATATATATATATATATATATATATATATATATATATATATATATATATATATATATATATATAACACACACACACTTTCTCACCAAGCTGCTTGGCAATGGTCCAAGCCCATTCCAGACTTGTGTAGGTCTACAATCTTGTCCCTGACATACTTGGAGAGCTCTTTGGTCTTGGCCATGGTGGAGAGTTTGGAATCTGACTGATTGATTGCTTCTGTGGACAGGTGTCTTTTATACAGGTAACAAACTGAGATTAGGAGCACTCCCTTTAAGAGTGTGCTCCTAATCTCAGCTCGTTACCTGTATAAAAGACACCTGGGAGCCAGAAATCTTTCAGATTGAGAGGGGCCAAATACTTATTTCCCTCATTAAAATGCAAATCAATTCATAACATTTTTGACATGCGTTTTTCTGGATTTTCTTGTTGTTATTCTGTATCTTACTGTTCAAATATACCTACCATTAAAATTATAGACTGATCATTTCTTTGTCAGTGGGCAAACGTACAAAATCAGCAGGGGATCAAATACTTTTTTCCCCTCACTGTATATACAGAAAGGAGGAAGAGTTAGATCATTGCTTGACTTAACTAGGAACAGAGAGCTTATTGTGTACTCAGATATGATGTACACGCTATTACACAGAGAGAGAGAGAGAGAGAGAGGAAAAGAGGAAACAGGACAGGTGTAAGTGATGGAGATAATGACGAATGAATTAAGGATAATTAAAGAAAAACAAACCCAAAACTATTTGTCCAATTTCAGATTTATTTCACCTTATTATAAAATTTATTTGTTTATGTAACATGTTATGTTTTCCCATAATGACGTTGGCTTCATCTATCATACCTACATATTTTATTCAGGCAGTAGACAGGAGTCAAAGTGGGGGCTGTTAGGGGGGGAAGGGACACAGTTTTGAGAACATGCTCAGCAATTGTAGTGTAGCCCCTTCTTTATTCTTTACAATTATTTTCAGTAAAGAAACTAAGTCTTCGTAATATGCATCTACTGCGATTCCTCCACGGAAGTAAAGGATCACAACAATATCTCCAGGTAACATGAAGACATAACAACATAAATCTGTCAGAAGGGCCCCACATAATCTAGGTTCACCTCTGGGCACATCTGATCCCAATTACACTTACACACACACACCTGTATGTAGAGACTTTCTACCGCCTGCTCTTTGTGAAGTATATGCTCAATTCCATCCTGCCTTTGACGTTACCAAACAGTGCCTGTTTTCTACTAGTTCTGACATTGACTTCGTTTATTGATCAACTGACCTGTGCCTGTTTCATGTTTTTGCCGCTGCCTTGCATTTTGGATTTGTTGCAAACTTTTATTAAAGCCTTACCTGCATTTGCATCAGTCTCGGCTCTCATTACCTGACATCATGTTTGTCAGAAGTAAATTAAATGATTAGCCTAATATCTGTGACACTCTTGCAAGCAACCGTTCCAGATGGTTCACATGTAAATGTATAAAAAAAAAAAATTAAAATTAGAAAAAATGTATTACCCATAACTCCTTATGCATCAGAAGATCGGTTTTTTGTTTGTTTGTTTGTTTTTACAGGAAATTGTGCTTCCTGTAAAAGAAGTAATGAGCTATACACTGGAGACACCAAGAGATGACTGGCCAGTGGTTTCCCATGCACATACATAACATCAGAATGAAGAATTTTTTCTTTACAGTGGAAAGACACTTCAACAGTGCTGGATATAACTATAATGACATCTGTATGTGCATCACCAGATGTTGTCATGGGGCAACTAAGTAAGAACATTTAATGAGAAAGAGCTCATCTACAACCTCGGACTTTACAGTGGTGCTTGACAGTGTGTGAACCATGTAGGTTTTCACCCAAGTCCTTAAAGTAGATAAAGAGAGCCAAATTAAACAAATGAGACAAAAATATAATACTTGGCAATTTATTGAGCAAAATGATCCAATATTACATATCTGTGAGTAGCAAAAGTATGTGAAACTTTGTTTTTAGTATCTGGTGTGACCCTTGTGCAGCAATAACTGCAACTAAATGTTTATGTTAAGTGTTGAGTCCTGTACATCGGCTTGGAGGAATTTTTGTTCATCCCATGATGCACTTCCACAAGCATGTGTTAAGATAAGACTTCGATAGAACCTTGTTCTTTAAATACAATCGGGTGCTCACTCACCTGTCATCCCATTTATTAAAAACACCTGACTCTAATTTCACCTTCAAATTAAACTGCTAATCCTAGAGGTTCACATACTTTTGCCACTCACAAATATGTAATATTGGATCATTTTCCTCAATAAATAAATTACAAAGTAAACTAAACAATGTAAATTAAACCCTATCTTTTGCTGTACTGAATACCCTGCAGTGTTCTGCAGAGACTTGGCTATTGGTTCTAGATCAGTACACAACATTTGTGCATGTATAAAATGGGCCAGACAGATTGCAAAACACAGATTCTTAGATATATTGTCGGTGCAAAACAGATTCATTCTTTTTCTGGCAATTACTTCGTTATGGGCTAGATCACGTATCTTTCAATAAGCACCACCGTGTTTACCACGAGCTATAGACACATTTAGATCCAGACAGTCATCAGCTCGCATGTTAGAATTGCTTTGCATATAGGCCTGGACAATAATTCAATATCAATATATCTCGCAATATAAATTTTTTCAATAATGGTGATATGGTTTTTAAACACATTTCCGACATACATTAAAACATTAGTTACTGACTGACGTTCATGGCACAGGCGTCAGTTCGTTGTATTCAAGCCAAGCAGAAAGAGCAGAACACAATTGGCTACGTGCGTGATGACGTACACCACAGGCATGCAGCCAATGCTCGGCACTGTTAGGCTAAGCTCCAACGCGGCAAGTTTTAGCTACAAAATGAGTACCCCCGATCACAATACAAATGCGACTGAGTGAGCTTCCACAAGTGAAGAGAAAGCAGACGAAATAGTTGATAAGAGAGGAAAGACTAATTCAGTGGTATGGAAGTGGTTTGGCTATCTAAGCTCTGATACCCTTCAGGTTTCAGTGCGCTGCAAAATGTGCCGGAGAGTGGTGCCAACTAACAGCGGGAACACATCAAATCTGTTCCCCCATCTGAAGCAGTTCCACCCGATAGAATATTCTGAGAGTCAGAAGATGTGGCAGCATAAAGGTTTAAGCCAACCTGTCTCTGAAATATCACCGCCACCCCCATCCCCATCACCAGCTGTGTCAAAAGAGAAACCGATGCAGCAAACACGGATCGCTGTATTCATGCCTTATGACAAGCCGTCTAAACGATATAAAGACATTACTAAGGCTGTCACAAACTTTTTGGCTAAGGACATGATGCCGTTTAGTATGGTAGAAAATGTGGGCTTCAGGAAATGATGTCAGTCATCGACCCCAGATACGAGCTCCCTGGCCGGAAATATTTTTCCCGCACAGCTATACCTACACTTTCCGGTGAAGTTAGGGAAAGGGTGGAGGAGCAACTGCAGTCAGTGTCACATTTTGCGACCACAGCTGACCTGTGGTCAAGCCGAACCTCGGAACCATACTTGAGCCCGACGGTCCACTTTATTGACCAAGATTGGAAGCTTGTCAGCTTATGCCTCCAGACGGTTTACTTTCCCGAGGATCACACGGGCAGAGCAATTGCAGCCGGACTTACGGACGCGCTTGCCTCCTGGGGGCTCAGCGAGGACCACCAGGTCTGCATCACCATAGATAGCAGGACCAATATCATCTGTTCAACTCAGGGGCTTTGATGGAGAAGGCTACAATGCTTCGGGGGCCGACTGAACTCCGCTATTGGTAAGTTATACACAGTTAATATACATTTGAGTAATGTGTTAAGTTATTTTGCTTATGGTATCAGGATATATTATTACAATCATTGCAGTAACAAATAGGCAATATGCTTAACACAAAATAGGCCTAACCTAAATGTAGCTTATCAGTGCTTGTATGTTTTTGATAGCTATTTTTATATTCTTTATATTTGTTTATAGTATGTTTATATTCACACAATTTTATGCTTGCTATGTGGTTGTTGCATGCCTTGTCATAAGAAGTTCATTGAGCATGTGTTATAATGTGCATTTGATTTGATAAATAAAACACGTGTTGAGGTGCTCTGTGTTGTGTAGGCTATGACTATGGATACCAAACCCAGACACTAGATATTACTTAGTACTTAGTTGGCTTATAATTTTGATTAGGTGATTTCATTCCCCCAATTTAAGTGACTGAATAGGCTATTCATTTATTCTTTAGTCAAGACATACATATTTGTATGGATTTATACATAAAGCAGTTCTATCAATTAAATTCAAAGGTGTTTTACTGGCATGGAAACAGATGTTTACTTTGCCAAATCAGGTGTGAAATAAAAACAACAAAATGTACGTAAGCAGAAGAATTGTGATTTTGATCTAATAACATAAATAAATCAAATTTTGTAGTTAAAATACAAATGAGAACTATATATTGCAATATTTTTTTTCTCTCTCTGTCTACAGAGAAAGTTCACCAAGACAAGCGAGTGGACAGAGCAGTTGGGGTCTGTAAAAAGGTGGTGGTTGCCTTCTCCTACTCCTGAAAGAAGAAACAGGACCTTGCAGCTGCTCAGGAAGAGTATCACTTGCCACAGCACAAGCTCATCAGTGAAACCCCAACAAGATGGGGCTCCCGTCAACAAATGGTAAGGCGGGTTCTGGAGCAGAAAAGGGCCATTACAGAGGTCCTCTCAAAAGACAAGAAGACCAGGTCGCTGGTTCCTACTTGGCAAGATGTGGATGTTTTAGAGTCTATAGATGCAGCTCTAAGCCCGCTCTTCGAATTCACGGATGCCTTGTCCGGTGAATCCTATGTCTGTGTGTCATTCCTAAAACCAGTGATGCATCTCTTCAACACCTCCATCTTGAAGGAAGCAGAGGATGACACAGACCTCACCAGGACCATAAAGACAACAGTGATGGGATACCTGAATGAAAAGTATGATGACCCTGCCATGGATGATCTACTTGACATGGCATGCCTCGTTGACCCAAGATTCAAGCTTCAGTACACTCAGGAGGAGAAGAGAGAATACATCAAAGAGAAAGCTGTGTTGGAGATGCTGAAGGGAGAGAGAGCTGTTGTGGTAAGGGAAGAGGAGTCCAGAGAAGAAGCCATGGGAGATGCTTCTGCAGCAGTGACACTAGCCAAGAAAACAAAGCAGTTGCTGGCTAGCTTTTTTTCAAACAGGTCCACCAGTACCAACACAGAAGACTTGAATGTACAGCAGGCAGTTGAGAGGGAGCTCAGCAACTACCTTCTGTCTCCAGATGCTGACAATGACTCAAATCCTCTGGATTGGTGGAAAGTCTCTCATAAGAACTTCCCCAGAGTAGGACAACTGGCAAAACATTACTTGTGTATTCAAGCCACAAGCTCCCCCTCTGAGAGGGTTTTTAGTACAGGTGGCAACATTGTCACATGTAAAAGGGCATCTTTGAAGCCAGATAATGTAGACCAGCTTGTATTTCTTGCCAGAAACCTCTAGAGCCTGTCATAGGGCGTCATCAACCCCAAACAATGTCCCTGCCCCAGCGACATGTGTTCTTGTTATTGCTCACACTTTTTCTGTTTTCTTCAGCAACTCTGAGCATTTTTCATATTTTTTATCCTGGCTGAAGCACTTTTATTTCAATCTATAAGAATAAAATAATCAGCCTATGTTGTTTAAAGTTAAAGATATTAATATTGACAAAGGTGAGAGTTTTATGTTTATTTGACGGTGATTTCACATTTCTTGTTTGTATGACGGTTAAATACAAATAAAAGGTGAACATTAATTTATTTGTGCCGTTTTTATTTCTAAATTATTATATAGTTTTATCAGAGGAGGTTTCATAGACTTGGCAAATTCATTTTACAGAAGTTTGAAGGTACAGACATCCATTGTGGGCGTCCTTGGCAGTTTTTCTGAGGATTTATATTGTTCATATCGATATCGGAGTTATATCGTATCAACTGAAATTAAGAAATATATCGTGATATACATTTTGGTCATATCGTTCAGCCATATTTGCATAATGTTTTCAATCTGGTTTGCGAACACGTACACATCGTCATCGTTGTCAGGTGACAAGACAGTGTTAACATCAGAGGGTAGACTAGGGCCTCTCAAGGTAATGTTGATTAAACCCCCATCACCGGCCAGCAGTCTGGAAAACGACACTATTTCAGACATGATATCATGCAGAAATATAGTGTACGCAGCCAGGTCTGGAGCAGTTATTACACACATATTTATACAACACCGTATCTATTCAATCTGAGTCTTGGTACCACCATATAACCGCCGACATCTCCACCCTCTCTTACAATAGATTCAGTAGACGATTCGGATAACCCAAAATTTTGCTCTGAAGGATTAAATGATCGATACGATTCGCTGTCCGACCCCCACCCCACCTGTTGTGAATTTGAATCATGGTCTAACGACGAAGTTGGAACTGATTCTGCTTGATCGTCAGCCATTGATCTAGCCATGTTTAATAATTCCAACAAAGTATCAGTGGTAGACTCAGATCTATTCTGATTCTCCATTGTCCGAATTAAATAGCGTAATGTCTCTGTGTTACCGTGCTGTTCAAAGGAACAAAAACCGTCGTGGTCGCGTTTTCTAGATTTAATTACTGCTCCCTGATTACAAACTGTTTCACCACAACGCTTTGACATTTTTAAAAGATTTTTTATTTATTTAAACAAAACTAGTAAAAAAAAATCACACACAGTAAATGTAATAAGTTAAATAGTCAAATGTTTTTTTTAAAAAAAAAAAAAGAGTTAAAAGAGTGTTTATTTTTCGCTGTTGTTCCATTTTAATGTGTTAATACATTGATGATTCAAGTGAGTATAACGCTGATCAGTCATCTATTAGGATGGTCTGAATCCTGCACTCTGGGATCGATTGCTTTAGTCTCCGCCCACATGCCTGGAGGAAAAGCGGTAATTTTCCACTCGAGTAAAGCTCTCGTGGAAGTAACATCGACCGTCATGTTTGTGACTTATTTCTCCTCTATATAGGTATGGTGTGCATGTTTTACCCATCTGTTTTATCTGTGTTAACTTGCTGACATTTTGAGACGTACTTATATTTTGTTTCTGATAGTTTTTGAGTAGAGATAAGTAAGTTTTGTCGTGTGTGTGCGCGCACGTGCGCGTCCTCGCCTTGAACGGAAAACCAGAAAAGCGCTAGCTTGTGTTTAGCCGTAATTTGGACATGAAAGTCGTATTTTTATGTGTACTTTTATTTAAATAATGTTTAATGCACTTTAGGTTCACTGTTTGTTTGTGTGTATTGTTGTATTTTTGACAATTGATTCGAGCAAAGCTCTCGTGGAAGTAACCCGACCGTCATGTTTGTGACTTATTTCTCCTCTATATAGATAGGGGGACAACATAAACAGATAGGAATCAGTAATTATTACAAGTAAACACACAGATGTATAAAAAACGTATTGTACAACTCACCCGAGTTTTGTGTTTTTAACTAATGGTACAATCTGCTGTAACAACTCCGTCGTCAGATATTGGTCACGGCCAACGCGGGGAATCTCCCCAGCAAGGAGCATCTGGGTAGCTATAATATGTTTATGCATGATGGGGTGTTGTTGTAAAGTATCCGTTACAGATTGATTATAAAAACGCTGTTTCTTCTCAAGGCTGTCCAGACGCTCTCTGAATACAGCAAAACTCTTCAACCCCCGCAACATGCCCCTCGATGGTCTTGAACCCGGATCGTATCAGTTATAAGGCTAGATAAGGCTCTGTTGTTGTCTATAATAGCCGGCGACTCGCGACCGTAAGCTTCTTGATTTGAAGGTAGAGCCTCAGAGTCGTCCTCTCCCGCAGTCAGACATTCGCTGGCAAGCGTTTCTCAGGAGCCGGGGAAAATGCACTATCGTCCCACGATTCCAACAATTCACGATCCCAGCTCAAAACGGAGTCTATAGCGTGCGGATCAGCGGCAGCACGTTCACTCTCAACTGACTCTGGAAAAAGAAAAACATGAATTAGGAAATCAGTACGAATTAGGATGATAAAACACTTTCCTTTTTTTTTTTTTTTTTTTAAACACATGCTATATACCGTCTGTCGACCCTGGGGAAGATCTTGATGGCTTAGGCGTTGTAGATGTCACTAAACCTCTGTCTCTCAAATATTTGTCAGTCGGAGCATGGACCTGAGCGACCGTAACTGTTTTACGCTTGTTCTTTCTAGGCTTTGTTGACACAAGCTGTTCAGTAGAACCCACAGCACGATTTTTGAACACGGGTGTGTCGATCTTGTTTACAAGATTTGATAATCCATGAGCAGTAAACAAACAAACACAAAAAAACATAAAACCACATTTAAATATAACCGTCAAATATCTAATTATTACAAGGCTTACTGAGCACGGGGTTATCCGACCTGACTCGCGGAGCTGCACCGCCTGAGTTCGATCCTTTGTGTAAAATAAAAAGTATAGGCTAATCATTCTACACATACACAACACATCATACATAGGCACAAATACTTATAAAATACGATGTCCGGAATAGACACAATGTCAGCATCACCTGTAGCGTTAGATATCTGTTTAACCATTACAGCAGACCCATAAATTTGTTTATAAATAAACATTCTTAATAATGCATAATAATAATAATACACTTACTGTTACGATACACAGCCATCTTCTCTTTGAAGTATTGCTCAAAATAAAAACAAAACTTTAGCGGTGAGCTAAAATGAGAACCCACCAGTTCATCTAAATTACTCAGAGCAAACACTGGTACACAGCCGACATCTTAGAAACTTCTGCGTAACTGACTCCGCTTTTAAACACAGTGCTTACCTATTTGTGGGGATTTCGTAAAGCCATTAACACCCCAACACGCTAACTCATTATCATAAACAAACTGATAGGATTACACCATGACCCCTGGTCATAAAATAAGTGTCTCCCCCACAAAACTCCTGGTCAGGAAAAACGCAGAGTCATAAATTAGATGCACATACAAAACAGAATTGTAGAGTCATAAATTAGATGCACATAGCCTACAGAAACTGTCTGCAGGTGAAACACGTGTATGGGCATAGGTTTAGAGAGTGAGAGAGAGGTGTGTCTGAAACACGTGTGTATGGGCGGGGTTTAGAGAGAGAGGTGATTCGGTTTTAATATCATTACTGTGTTACCCCAGCGCATGGAAGACATCTCGCGAAAAGTTATCTTGTAGTTTAAACGATACGGCGATTCTTTTAGCCAACACTTTGACATTTTTACCTCATAAGGATCTTTGTTTAGAAGTCATGTAATATGCGCGATTCTTTTTAAACAGCTCTTTTAATAACTTTTACCTCCTAAAGTTTTATGTTTGAAAGACACGTAATACACACGATTCTTTTAAACAGATTCTTAAAAAAAAGCTTTTTATTCAAAGGCAAACCGGGTCCCCTGAAAACGTAATCAACATTTGTTTTCATTTATTTTTCAAACAAATTTTCTACTCATATATGTACACATTCAAACATCATGCTTTTTCTAACAGTGTTTACACAAATGAAATACCCCCACACAGCAACACAAACGCATACCCAATATTAACCATTGACAGGCTTTTTCAGATGTATTTTGACCCCCCCCCCAAAACCGGACTCCTTAACATAAATACCTTTGTTGCGGACAACCCCCCACCGCCCCCTCCACACACCTCCACCACAGCCCAGACACACAGGGGCCAGATTGACCCACTGATGCCGTCGATACCCCCACCACTGGTCATAAATTAGGTTACCTACCAAAATGGCAGTCATGGAAGCACAAAGGGCCATAAATCAGCACAGACTACTTTGATTGACAATTTGACAGAAAGTGTATGATATAACAACTTCCACTGAAGTTGACAGCTGGAGAAGGCAACTTGCAATATACAGTGGTCATATTGACTAGAATGCAATCGTGTAGAAAGGACCATTGGCTAGCGAGCACAAGGTCTCCTATGTAGGTAGTCACCATAGTCTGAAAGTAGGTTTACTTCCCAGACTCAGGTCTCCATCAGCCTCCTGCTGAGGTGTTGGAAATGTGGAAAGGAACACCCACCAGCCTAGTGCAAACAGACTTCCTGTCTGTGGAGCAATGGCAGCGCTTGAATTGTTTGCCTCAATGTGGTTGTTAGTCACTGGATGAACAACTTCATCAACTTGGTGCATCAACTTCAGGCAGAGAATGCTAAACTTAGATGAATGGTAACAGGGTTTTTCGTCAAGATCCTACCTTGAGTTTCCTAGAACACTCTGGGGTGCAGCAGCCTTGTGCACAGTCTTGTAGTATTAATATTAAGAGTTTTCTGTTGATTCTAATACTGTCTCTGTCAAGCCTGCTGATGAGTTAGCTGAGGTTAAAGAAAGCCTCCGTACGAAGCAAGCTCATTTAGAGCTTGGAGTTTCCTGTCCCCCAAACTATAATAGGATCACCTGTGCCCCCAAGTGTTGAGACTTGTAGCTCATGGTACCATTTCCAGCCAGACAAAGACGAATATGTTTACATATTCGAGTATAATGAGTCTTTATTTTATTAATCACATATACATTACAGCACAGTGACATTATTTTCTTCGCAAAACCCAGCATGTCAGGAAGCTGGGGTCAGAGCATAGGGTCAGCCATGATGCAGTTCCCCTGGAGCAGAGAGGATTAAGGGTCTGGAGCAGTGCTGCGGCTTGAACCCACGACCTTCCGATCAGTAACCCAGAGCCTTAACCACCAAGATATGATGTTATAACGATTTAATTTGGCTTGTGAAATCGACAGAAAAAAGAGACAATATACAGACAGGGGAATAGGTGTTATTCTGCAGGTTTATAGGTAAAAATTCCCAAAGCTGAATATCAAAACTTTAGCTAGCACTTTAGTAGAGGTCTAAAACCAAGCCCAGGGCCACAACACAAAACTCAATAGCAGATAAAAATCTAAAATCATTTTAAAAGATAAAATAATCAAACATACTTACAGGTTCTGATTCAGAAGCACAAGATTGTCAGAGCAAAGTGGGAATCGTCCCACTTTTCAGGAGTAGCCTTGGTGTGTAGCCTGCTGTGTACTCGCCCAGGGTCAGGAAGCTGTCCTCAGTAAAATGGGCCATGCACAAGCAAACGTTTAGGTTTTACTGCTCAGGAACAGAGTGATAAATAATCAGTAACCACCGATTCCTAATTTAGTCCAAATACTTTATATTTGTTTGAATGCAAACCAAAGTTTTTTCTATATTTTTACATTTGGACTTTTTGTAGCAGAAAACAATACACTGTATGTCATTTGTTATTTATCTTTATATTCTTGTTGAAACATGTCAGTAACATGGACGTAGGAGCCATTATACATTGGGGGACATGTCCCCCACATTTCAAAATCTAGGTTTTGTCCCCCACTTTTTCCTCATATCAAGTTTTTTTTACATTGCCTGCATTCTCTGAGCATTTCTGAGTTGGAGTCTCCAAATTAAACAATTCCACAGCTTTTAGAAACACAGTTCAATAAATAAAATGAACTTTCTCTATAATAAGCACAGGTTCAGACTCCAGTAGCTAGGGGTCACTGAACTGTTTGCCTCTTGCCAAGCTTGACGAGAGCAAAGTGTCTGTCACTGCAAGGCAACAAACAAAACCTGGTATGGATTTTCAGAGAGAGATTTCCCTCTTCAAATATTGAAGAATTCTCATCTCTGTGTGAACATTTTGACTAACCATACTATTAAATCATTTATGCACACGTAGCAATGGCACATACACACAATTTTGGTGTGCTAGCTAACTTGCAAATGTATGCATTTTTGACAGTTTCATAGCTAAATAATTATTTTGACAATAAAATTGTCGATCAAAACCAGCAAAAAATTTCATGGGCTGAAATAGCTACGATATTCAAATTCCTACCTCAAATACAAATTGGTGAATCTTACATCTATACGTTTGTGTGCTCGAGCGTCCGAATGCTGTGTTGTAACCGCCCTCACCTCAGGATGTAAGGTGTTTTTCCACTGAGGGTCATGGAATATCTCGCTCTCAATTTCTATATACACTTTTGGGTCGTTTTAAAGATCCATTTTTTTCTTATGTTAAAAGAACCAACAGATAATGACATCCTTCAATTTGGAAACATTATAGAATCTCGTTATGAAAATTCAAATAGTTCAATCTCCTTAGCAGGAGGTACCTCACCCCGATTTATCATCACACGTGGGGTTAAACAAGGCCCTATTTCTCCAATTCCCTTTGTAATGAAAGAAATTATTTACAGAAATGCTTTCTATTTTTATTACAAATTCAAACATGGCTCCATTAAAGGTACTTGGGCAACCAGTAATCACCAGCCAGTTAGCAGATGATACAACCATCTCTATGAAGCAGCTAACGGAAGTTCCCAAGATATTACATACAGTTCACATTTTCTCCAAAGCCTCTGTTCTAAAGCTAAATTTGAATAAGTGTGAGCTAATGCCAGTTCAGCAAAGACGCTTAACAGAGGCTTACAGCATCCCTATAAAATCCACAGTTAAATACTCGGGCATGTATATATCCAAAGATTCAATTGAAAGCGTAAATATGATTGTGTGGAAAGTAGTAGATGAATGCCAAAGTATACTTCGCTCATGGTTATTAATGAGATATTAGCTTACTGGGTAGAATATTTTTACTAAAATGGAAAGCATACTGCATACTCAAACTAGAGCTATTAAAAAGATCAATCAGATTGATTTTGATTATATATGAATCAGGAAAATTAATTTTTTTTCTGATCAGGTTTTGATTTTATAAATGGGACCTTGAAAATTAATTGGGTAAAATCTAAATCTAAACAACAAACATATTCCCATGTTCCATATGTTCCCATGTTCCATATTCCCAGAGAAATGTTCAAGAAATTGGGAGGGTTAAAATGTATACTTGGATATGATTTCAGTATTCAATGTTTCCTGTTTAAATTATCCCACTTTCACCAGCATGTCATGTTATATTGGAAACAGTTGCACCTCCAGGATTATTTTCTATGCTGTAATTACAAAACTAAAAGATTGGAAATGCCCACTTTGAAGATAAAACCGGAGTATTTATGTTTTGTAACATGTGAAAATACGCTGTTATATTTTTAATGTTTTACTGCAGAATCACTAAAAATTCACCATTAAATATTGTTCATTTACACACACAGACACACACACACACCACTGCCCCTCCCCCTCCACCTCTGCCGGAACTGGAAGAAGGTGAAAGTGAAAGTCAGCAGCTCCATTTTGTGTCGAGGGGAAAATAAACCATTTCAGGAGTAAAAACACAGTGAGTATCTAAAGCTATAATATATAAACACACTGAATGTACACCAGATGCAGAAGAGTTTTGTGGGTTTGTACTGAAGTTTGAATGTACACAGGTTGTTTTATGACTTGATACCGTGACTATTTCCTGTAAGTGAACGCTGTGCTGATACAGGGTTTGATTTAACACACCGATGTTGGAGTGAAGTAAACGTGTGTCCTGCTGTAATCTGGAGAAGGAGACATGACCTCCAACATGAGTGTGTCTGGAGAACAGGACTTAAAGAAAGACGAGAGGTGAGTTACTTTTCCATTCACCAGCAATAAATACACACCGTCTCATGGGAACAGATCTGTATCTCTAAACACTCACTAGTTAACAGAGGAACTAAACTTTGGTTTAAGGTGTTTAATAGCAGTGAATATATCACTGATCTGATCTAAGAACAGTTTAGAGAAATCATTCACTGAGAGAAGAGTAAAAAGGACTGTGTAATGTGGAGGAGAAGAGCAGTGTAGCTTTGAGTCAGTGAACTCTACAGGCTTTAAGACCCAGCTGAGTCAGTTATCTGTGATTGGGACTCCTGACATCAGTGTAATTCCTGAGGTATGAGGCGTGTCTCCTGTTTGAATAAGTGTGCAGACTGTAGCTGAATTAAAAAGATGGAATTATTGGTGTTTAATGATGAACACATTGTGTAACAGTGCTGAGACAGCAGAGTATTAATTATTGCTGATATTTCTGTTGTAATTACAGAATGATTGAGGGAAAGAGATCAGACTTACCAGAACCCAGCTGCGTCTCCATGAAGAGTGACCGGTCAATGAAACTTCCAAATAACTTCAGAGACGGAGCCAGTTCTCCTGATGTGAGGTCAGTACAGTGAGGTGTTTTACAGCAGTGTTCCACCTGATCAAACTCACTGGTCTCATTATGAAGTCATTCATGAGCTTGATCAGGTGTTGAAGCAGTAAAACACTAAAGTGTGCAGTGCTGCAGCTCTCGGACTGGCAGTGAGGAAAACTGCTTTAAAAGTTCAGTTCAGCCTGCAGTCCCTGAGCTGGAGGGTCTGTGGTGCTACACAACAACATTTACACCTGGGACATTAATGACTAGATCACTATTTTATTCATAAACATGTTAGTGTCAGTGAGGAAACCCTGAAATCAGTGTATTGTGTTAAGAGGATAGTGTTAAATATCTGTCTCCGTATGTATTAGTGTGTTGTGCAGCTATGAATACATATAGTCTATATTACATCATGTGTTTTATTTGTTCACAGACCACAAAAGAAGAAATCAAACATCAGCAGAAATCAGCTGGACTCCATATTCAAGGTGTGTGTGCCTTTTTAATGTGTGTAACTTGTGTGTGAATAGATTGCAGGTTTTTTATTTAAGATAATGAGAGTTCACAGGTTTATCGATGTGCAGCAGCATTATGGGTAATCAGACCGAATTTCAGTTGTAGCTTTGTGGTAATAGAAAGAGACCTTTCTTCTTTTCATAAAATAAAAGCATCTCTCAGTGTGTAACATTATAATATTTAGATGTGTTCCTGTGTGTTTCTAACCAGGAGCTGGAACACAAAGTCATCACTCTGATAAAGAATGAGCTGAAGAGGTTTAGGAAGCTCCTGAGACCAGATTACCCAGCATGCACTGAGAGGGAGGTGGACAATGAGGAGGATCTGCACAGTGTCAGAGAGGGAGCGCTGAAGATCATACTGCATATCCTGAAGAACATGCACCACACAGATCTCGCTAACACACTGCTCAACAGTAAGAGCTCTGAGTCATGGCTTTATTCTATCAGGTTCACTTTAGAGAGAGGAAATAGTTTTAGATATGAACACCTTTAGTTTGAAGTTTAAGTTTAGTATCATGTACATCTGGTGCTTTTCTGTTCTGTTCGTGGTCCAGTTTGTGATTACTCTGTAAAGTGGTCCTGTTCCTTCAATAATATTTAGTCCATGAGTCAGGAATGAACAGCAGCATTTGAAAGAATTTTACATTTTATATTGTGCTCATTGATTTCACATTAAAACATGTTATTACTTTGTTTATTAGAGTTTGTGGCCTCTGTGTATCAGACAGAGCTGAAATCCAACCTGAGAGAGAAGTTTATAAGAATTAATGAAGGAATCTCACAGCATGGAAGCTCAGCACTTCTGAATGAGATCTATACAGATCTCTACATCACAGAGGGTTGGAGTGGAGACGTCAATAATGAACATGAGGTGAGACAGATTGAGACAGCGTCCAGGAGACCAGCAACACAGGAGACACCCATCAAATGTAACGAGCTCTTTAAAGACAAGTCCATCAGAAGAGTGCTGACTAAAGGAGTTGCTGGAATTGGAAAAACAGTCTCTGTGCAGAAGTTCATTCTGGACTGGGCTGAAGGAAAAGCAAATCAGGACGTCACCTTCATGTTTCCATTTCCCTTTCGAGAGCTGAATCTGATGAAGCAGAGAAATCTCAGTCTGATGGAGCTTCTTCATCACTTTTTCCCAGAGATGAGAGAACTAGAATTACTACACTCCTACACAGTGGTGTTGATCTTTGATGGTCTGGATGAGTGTCGACTTCCTCTAAATTTCCAGAAGAATGAGAGATTGTGTGATGTGACAGAGCCAGCCTCGGTGGATGTGCTGCTGACAAACCTCATCAAGGGGAATCTGCTTCCCTCTGCTCTCCTCTGGATAACCTCTCGACCAGGAGCAGCCAATCAGATCCCTCCTGAGTGTGTAGACCAGGTGACAGAGGTACGAGGCTTCAGTGATCCTCAGAAAGAGGAGTACTTCAGGAAGAGGATCAGTGATCAGAGCCTGGCCAATAAAATCATCACACGCATGAAGTCTTCAAGAAGCCTCTACATCATGTGCCACATCCCAGTCTTCTGCTGGATCTCAGCCACTGTTCTAGAGAGAATGTTGGGTGAAGCAGAGAGTGGAGAGGTCCCCAAGACTCTGACTCAAATGTTCACACACTTCCTGATCTTTCAGATCAAACACAAGGACCAAAAGTACCATCAGAAATGTGACCCTGATCCTCAGCAGACCAGAGAGAGTATCCTGGCACTGGGGAAACTGGCTTTCCAACAGCTGGAGAAAGGAAACCTGATCTTCTATGAGGAAGACCTGAGAGAGTGTGGCATTGATGTTGGAGAAGTGGCAGTGTACTCGGGAGTGTGTACCCAAATCTTCAGAGAGGAGTTTGGGCTTCACCTGGGGAAGGTGTTCAGCTTTGTACATCTGAGTGTTCAGGAGTTTCTGGCTGCTTTATACACATTTCTCCGCTTTATTTTTAGAAAGACAAATGTGTTAGTGGAGCAACGCATTGGACTTTTCCATTTCTTCAGCAAGTCAACCATGTCTGATCTCCTCAGGAGTGCAGTGGACAAGGCCTTACAGAGTGAGAATGGACACCTGGACCTGTTCCTCCGCTTCCTTCTGGGTC
The DNA here is from genome assembly GCF_001660625.3 of Ictalurus punctatus. Classification (NCBI taxonomy): domain Eukaryota; kingdom Metazoa; phylum Chordata; class Actinopteri; order Siluriformes; family Ictaluridae; genus Ictalurus; species Ictalurus punctatus. The sequence goes on from NC_030428.2 coordinate 3,933,650, forward strand.
TCTCACTGGAGTCCAATCAGGCTCTCTTACGAGGCTTAATGCCACAGACAGGAAGCTGCTCTCACAGCAAACAGGAAACAGTCGAGTACATCAAGGAGAAGATCAGGTACAATGCATCTCCAGAGAAATCCATCAATCTGTTCCACTGTCTGAATGAACTGAATGATCATTCTCTAGTGCAGGAAGTACAGACTTACCTGAACAGAGAAGGTAACAGTCGTCTCAGTGGAACCAGACTCTCTCCTGCTCAGTGGTCAGCTCTGGTGTTTGTGTTACTGAACTCAGATCAGGAGCTGGATGAGTTTGATTTGAGGAAATATGACCCATCAGAGGAATGTCTTCTGAAGCTGCTGCCAGTGGTCAAAGCCTCCAGAAAAGCTGAGTGAGTATTTTTATTTATAAATGTATTACTGCATGGTTTGTTATTTTAATGTAACACTGAACTGCACTGTTTGGATTAATGCTTGTTAATAGTTACTCTAATCATCTTTAAACAAACCTCTGGTACTGTTACAGAAGATTCTTTCACTTTTTACACTAACACGTTACGTCTGCACTGAGATCTGGGCCATATGGACAAAACCTTATATCACCATTTATTACCTTTTCTCTAAAACTGATGAAAATGATCTCTACAAAATAACTGCATGTATTCATGACTGCTTTTTGATCATTTTGTGAACTAAACACCAGTGAAAGGAACTTTTTGTTTTCTTCTTTTACTTGAAAGAGACATTGAACAGAACTTCACAATTGAGAACAAGAAAAACATAACACTGTCACCATGGGAACAGTATGAATACAACATGTGACATATTGTGTGTGTGTGTGTGAGCAGTCTGGCTGTGCAGCTACAGTAAATATTAATTTATTTTAGACATTTTAAAGCTCACACATCTGATGTTATTTTTGTTTATGCTATGCTAACAGAAAGAATAAGTTAATATTACCTGTCTTACATTTTGTCTATTTCTGTTCTGTTTCAGCAACAAAATATTTCCAAACAAAGCCAATGCACGTCCTGCTCCTTTTTGTTCAAACGGGAGATTTCTTATTTATTTTATTTATTTTGTAGTTGGAGACCTTTTAACACATACTTTCATTAAAAAATGGTTTCAAATTTCAGTTATAATAAAGCATTTGTTCAAACAAAAAAACATCTGTTTTCAGTCCTTTAAGTACCCCTGTGACTGATGATTTATTATTATTATTATTATTATTATTATTATTATTATTATCACTTACAACGATCCTTAAAGGAATGAAAACAGAATGGTCTTTTGTTTGAACAAATGCTTTATTATAATAAAGCATTTGTTTATAATAATAATAATAATAATAATAATAATAATAATAATAATAGTACTGATGTGGTGTCCTGTCCTCTGATTTCTGTGTGTAAGAGAAACACACTCACATTTCTGTTACATGGTAAACTTTAGCTGGATTATGGCTGTGTTTGTGTGTTTGAGGTCAGAGTTCTGATATTTCACCATTTTTCTTCCAGGCTGTGGGAGTGTAATCTGACAGAGGAAAGTTGTAGAGTTCTGTCCTCAGTTCTCAGCTCAAACTCCTCCAGACTGAGAGAACTGAACCTGAGACACAATAACCTGCAGGATTCAGGAGTGAAGCTGCTCTCTGCTGGACTGGAGAATCCACAATGTATAATGGAGACACTGAGGTACGCACACACCCAACAACAGTAATAATAATAATAATTATAATTCAAATAAATAAAAAAATGGCACCAATTGTAGATACTTGTAGCTTTCAAACAAGCCCAAACTCGACATGATTGACCAGTCAGAGGCTGAGAAAATCAAACGCGTAATCAGCACAACCAAACCTTTTACGCGTGCATCCGTTGGTCTTGAGTTGTGTGTCAGCGGGTACAGGGCAATCAGCACAGCGCTACAGGGCCGTGCAGAGAAACTATCAGGAAATGGCCGCTCCGCTCTAGCGGTCTTCCTGCAAAACTTTATACAGTAGGTTTTTGCATGTTTTTCAGTTTTTTTTCTGATCGCTAGTTTTCTACTGGTCACTTGTGTGTCTGTCATTTGAGCCATTAGGAGAACAAGTGTTTCTTCACCTGGGGCTCTGGCACCATTTTTAATAAACATCATATTTTATAAGTATGTTTCAGACTTGTGTGTGTGAAATTACACATTGTGTAACAGAGTTCATGCTACTGCCATTTGTTTTCATTTTGTGCCATTTGGAGAGGTTATTTTGTGCCCTTAAAAAAATTGTTTGCTATTTCTATAAGTCTGCCATTTTTAAAGGCTTTGTGTCATTTAGAGATGTTTGGTGCCATTTAGAGAGAATTTTTACCTGTCTTTGGATAACCTTACACACAATTTTAGTGGTTAGAGATAACTTCCTCATATTTTGGTTTTCATGGACAAGTACTTGGGGGCATCTTTGAGACCAGTAATGAGGTTGATATCAACATTTGCTGTGAAGATATAACAATTGTGTTCAAAGTAAATATTTTTTTTATAATTAAAAAAAAAAAAGAAAATTCTGAATATATTGCCCCAGGTAGGCTAGGTAAAAGAAGAAATAGTTGAAATAACTGCTAATTCATAAAGTCTTAAGTGTCTACTTTCATATGAGCCATTAACCACTACTGTGTTGTGTGAGACCATAAAACAAATCAATGCTGAACTCAGGTATGTGTTCATACCTGCCGGTGGAATGAACGCATGTTTCGGGGCTTAAGGGGTTAATAAGATGCCAATACTAGTTTATTGTTTATACACACGCTGTTCATTTTATATTTTTATCCTGACATTAGAACCTTGTATTCAGGTAAACACTTTATTTCCCACCTGATGGAAACACCTCATTTCACAATCAGATAAATAAATCTAACACTTCATCATTTCTCTTCCAGTCTGTGGAGGTGTAATCTGACAAAGGAAAGCTGTAGAGTTCTGTCCTCAGTTCTCAGCTCAAACTCCTCCAGACTGAGAATATTGAACCTGAGTGACAATGAACTACAGGATTCAGGAGTGAAGCTGCTCTCTGCTGGACTGAAGAATCCACAATGTACACTGGAGACACTGAGGTACACACAGACACACACCCACAACAGTAATAATAATAATAATTATAATTCAAATAAATGAAAAAATGGCACTGAAAGTTCACGCCCATACGATTAATCAATTATAAATAAATAAATAAATAATCGACCAACAAATCGATTGTGAAAATAATCGTTAGTTGCAGCTGTGTGCTTAACTGCTGGTGAGCAGGGGGATGGGAAAGGGGCGGAGTTTGAGCTCCCTGCTGGGCAAACAATTCACACCTCTCCACGAAAACATTGAGACAGAGATAAATCAGAGCAGGACTAAAGCTTTTTTGATAGTGAAACACTTTATACAACTGCCACAATAAAATTATAACATTTAACCCAAGATCGGACTCGTATAAACGTTTACTACCTTACATTACCTACATAGACGGAAATCCAGTTCGCTCGCGGTTTTATAAATCATGCACATTTCCATCGGTATAAAGTCCATCAGCTTTATTGAAGAAAACAAATGCAAAGTTCCATATTTAATCACAAATGTCCTCTTCAAAATGCATTAAGTGTTTTGATATCCCACTCCTCTGGAATTTAGTAATTAACCATAAACTGAACTGAGACACATTCTAAAAAAGCTCATCTTCTGAGGCTATGCTAAACAACCCGCCTCCTAAATTTTAACCGGGCAATCTAACTTGATTGACACCCACAGGGACCAATTGTAGATACTTCTAGCTTTCAAACAAGCCCAAACTCGACATGATTGGCCAGTCAGAGGCAGAGAAAATCAAACGCGTAATCAGCACAACCAAACCTTTTATGCGTGCATCCGTTGGTCTTGAGTTGTGTGTCAGCGGGTACAGGGCAATCAGCACAGCGCTACAGGGCCGTGCAGAGAAACTATCAGGAAATGGCCGCTCCGCTCTAGCGGTCTTCCTGCAAAACTTTATACAGCAGGTATACTGGTCACTACTGGTCACTTGTGTGTCTATCATTTGAGCCATTAGGAGAACAAGTGTTCCTTCACCTGGGGCTCTGGAACTATTTTTAATAAACATTATATTTTATAAGTATGTTTCAGACTTTTGTGTGTGTGTGAAATTACACACTGTGTAACAGAGTTCATGCTACTGCCATTTGTTTTCATTTGTGCCATTTAGAGAGGTTATTTTGTGCCTTTAAAAAAAAAGTTTGCTATTTCTAGAAGTCTGCTATTTTTAAAGGCTTTGTGCCATTTAGAGAGGTTTTATGTCATTTAGAGAGAATTTTTACCTGTGTTTGGATAACCTTACACACAATTTTAGTGGTTAGAGATAACTTCCTCATATTTTGGTGTTCATGGACAAGTACTTGGGGCATCTTTGAGACCAGAAATGGGGTTGATAGCAACCTTTGCTGTGAAGGTATAACAGTTGTGTTCAAAGTAAATATTTTTTTTATAATTAAAAAAAAAAAAAAAAAATTCTGAATATATTGCCCCAGGTAGGCTAGGTAAAAGAAGAAATACTTGAAATAACTGATAATTCTTAAAGTCTTAAGTGTCTACTTTCATATGAGCCATTAACCACTACTGTGTTGTGTGAGATCATAAAACAAATCAATGCTGAACACAGGTATGTGTTCATACCTGCCGGTGGAATGAACGTAAGTGTTGTTGCTTAAGGGGTTAATAACATTACAATATTAGTTTATTGTTTATACACAGGCTGTTCATTTTATATTTTTATCCTGACATTAGAACCTTGTATTCAGGTAAACACTTTATTTCCCACCTGATGGAAACACCACATTTCACAATCAGATAAATAAATCTAACACTTCATCATTTCTCTTCCAGTCTGTGGGGGTGTAATATGACAAAGGAAAGCTGTAGAGTTCTGTCCTCAGTTCTCAGCTCAAACTCCTCCAGACTGAGAGAACTGAACCTGAGTCACAATAACCTACAGGATTCGGGAGTGAAGCTGCTCTCTGCTGGACTGAAGAATCCACAATGTACACTGGAGACACTGAGGTACACACACACACACACACACCAACCAACAACAGTAATAATAATAATAACTTTATTTATATAGCACATTTCAAACATAAAATGCAGCTCAGTGCTTCACAATGGAAAATAAAATAAAATAATAAATATAGTATTAAAGGAGACCTATTTTAAGCCTTTTTACAAGATGTAATATAAGTCTCAGGTGTCCCCAGAATGTGTCTGTGAAGTTTCAGCCCAAAATACCCCACAGATCTTATACCCTGCTGTAAAGGCCCCTTTTTGGGTGGAAGCAAAAACAGGCTGTTTTGGTGTGTGTCTCTTTAAATGCAAATGAGCTGCTGCGCCCTGCCCCCTTTCCGGAAGAGACCAGCTCCTGCTTCTGATACTACATTAGCTGTGGAATCTGCTAACAACCTTATTCACAAAACAGCCTGGTGTAAAATGATTCACAGAAAACCTGCACAATATTCAAAAAGACAATCACCTTACTGTATTGTGCATAATTAAGGTGTGTTTTCTGGTTGAATATAAAAATGAGGACATAACTCTGGCACTTTAGCCACATTAGCCATGGAATCGGCTAACAAGCTCATTTGGAAAATCGATTTGCAAACATTCCCAAAATATAAAGTGCAATATTTACGTCTTCTGGATATGAAGCTGGATCACGAACAGTGGGTACTGATCCATGCTTGAGAATCAAGTTTTTATCAAATCCTGCTTTGTATTGACCCTCGTTCACAAAGCAGTCTGGTGTGAAATGATTTTAGGTATTTTTGGGGCACATTTCCTTCAAAAATAAAACTTCACTGTGTCTTCAGTGTGTCTGGTGCCGGGAGTACATGAAGACTCTCGTGTTCATTCTTAGCGTGGAGAACATGGCCGAATGTGTGCAGCTCACTCAGGGGAGGAGCTATGCGAATAGGGCAGAGTCCCTGGGCGGGGCTTGTTCTAACGTGATGTCACGTTAGGGCGAAAACAAAAACGGCTCATTTTGCGACTGCTTATGATTTATTGGGAATATAAAAAAGGAGTGGGTGGATTTTTACCATCGTAGGATGGTTGTGTACACATTCTGCCAACACACATTTATGTTCAAACACCATTTAAAAGAGAGAGAGATCGACTGTAAAGCCTGCCTGACAAGAAAAGTGATAGGTTAGTTAGCACAAAGAGAGACCAATCAACAACCATTTAACGCTGATCCAACACCTCATCAACCTTTTCTCTCAACATCCTGTAAATGTTCCATAACATTACATTTTAATTTGCACATTAAAGAGTTCTTGTGTAAATGCTCCTACACACTGTTTATGAAGAAATTAATTCGTATCCAGTGTGATAAATGAGGCCCAGTGTTTTATATGAGTAAAACATTCAAGTGTGTATTTTATATGGTGTGGATTAGCATTGTTTCTGCTGTTGAGCTTTGTATTTCTGTGTGTGTGTGTGTGTGTTATGTGATTTGTATGTGTGTGAAAGTTAGATTAAGCTCCAAAGAACAATGAACTCCAACAGTTTTAGTGTCTCTGTGAAACTCAGCTTTGTGTTAATGCTGAAATATCTACATCACTTCTCACATCAGAACAAAGTACATTTATTTCTACAGCGTGTAGATCAGTGTGCATTACACACACATTTACTTTAATAACATGCCAATACTAGTTTATTGTTTATACACAGGCTGTTCATTTTATATTTTTATCCTGACATTAGAACCTTGTATTCAGGTAAACACTTTATTTCCCACCTGATGGAAACACCTCATTTCACAATCAGATAAATAAATCTAACACTTCATCATTTCTCTTCCAGCCTGTGTGTGTGTAATCTGACAAAAGAAAGCTGTAGAGTTCTGTCCTCAGTTCTCAGCTCAAACTCCTCCAGACTGAGAGAACTGGACCTGAGTAACAATAACCTGCAGGATTCAGGAGTGAAGCTGCTCTCTGCTGAACTGGAGAATCCACACTGTACACTGGAGATACTGAGGTACACACACACACACACACACACACACACACACACACACAGAACAGAGTTTTAATAAACACAGCTACATCCAGTTTCCATCTGTGGTGATTGTAATTGTAGTGATGTGATATATTGTCATTGTTGTGTGTGTGAGATGAGAGTAAATGTTCTGTATATAAAGATTTTGTGTAGTTGATGTTTTCAGAGCTAAAACTGAGTGTGTTAAGTGTGAGGAGGTTTTCTTTCTTGCAGGATGTATAACTGCAGTATTACAGATGAAGGTTGTGCTGCTCTGGGTTCAGCTCTAAGGTCAAACTCATCACACCTGAGAGAACTGGATCTGAACAGTAATAATCCAGGAGAATCAGGAGTGAAGCTGATCTCTGATCTACTGAAGGATCCACACTGTAAACTGGAGACATTATAGTGAGTTAGTGACTTACTGTCTCTTTACTCTACTCTACTGTATCATACTGAATAATGTGTGTGTGTGTGTTGGTGTTTATGCTGCTGATGTGTGTTTACACTGATGCTCTTCTGTCTTTCAGCATTAACTATAATAAATTCACCAGGACAGGCGTATGACAGGAGTCTCACCTCAAACCTCTTCTCCAGGATAAAGCAGTTTTGGTGAAGAGTTAGAACCCGTCCCACATTTCCAGCAGTTTGGGAGCTGAATCATTAAACGTAAAGGGACAGAGCAGATACAAAGTCAAGAACAGGCAGAAGGTCATACACAGGAGAAATCAACACACGTAACAAAATATCTGCTGTACAAAACAATGGCAACGATCTGCCCCAGGGATGGAGACTGATGAGGCTTAAGTACACGTCTGGAAATGTACAGTCGACTGATCCCAAAGCACGAGGCAGGAGCAGGCATGGTAATGGTAAATGGTCTGCACTTATATAGCGCTTTTTTAACGGTAGTGGTTCCAAAGCGCTTTACACTATTTCACATTCATGAGGTTTGTGCCAAAGAATAGATGTGAAAATACAGTGGAAAATTTCCCTTGCAACCTGCCAACCGTTGCTGTGACATGAATATAGTGTCTTGGTCAACCCAGGAGATGATTTAGAAAATTGCCTATGCAACAGTGTGTGTTCAGCATGCATGGAGGCACTGGTTCTGTACACAGTGTTGCATGAAATAAGACCAGAAAAACACAAATCAATACGCGCATCTCTCTAATGGCCTGATGAGGTCCATGTCAGTTGTTTTCAGCTGGGACCTTGAATAAAGGTAATGGGCACAATGGTGCTATTGGGGTGGCCAGTGGATTTGCAGCTGAAATTAGTAGCCTGGTAAGAATTGCTTCTACAGCTCCTCTTTGATGCACCAGTCGACTTAAGACTACCCCTATGAGTTGATGTTTGGCCAAAAACCTAAGCTACCAGTGGATAGTTTGCTTGATGGTAGTAAAGAAGATGGTGCCCATTCAGATTGTGTGGACCAACAGCAAAAGTTTTTGACCTCCATTTATACCAGTTCCCGAAGGCACTTGGAGACTGGTCATTCACCATAGGACCAATTGCCCTGACTCAGTAGCAATACTACCCCCTGGCACTTTAGTGTATTGTAAGAATCATTTTCATGCTTGCCGTAAGACTCAGGATGTCTGGCGCTCCATTGTGTTTGAGATTGTGGCCTACATTGATGAAGTGGGAACGCTGTATAAGATCAGACCACATGGAGAAGATGGACCCATTAAAACTGTCCATTGCTTAGAACTTAAACCTGTTCTTACCTGGCAACAATATACCAGGTTAACCAATGGGTCAGGTCTACTGGCCCTTTCCATCCCCAGGAGTGAGTCAAGCCAGAAGGACCTAGAATTGGAGATTATTCACAAGTGGCCATAGTCCACACGAGAACGGGTGTAAGGAACTCTGAGGGTCAAGTCCATGTTGATTCTAGTTCTCAGCCCTCAGTGCTTCAGTCTAGTCCAACAGGGGTACAAAATGATTATAGTTTCATCTTTAGCGTCTCAACCCCAGGTGACCACACGAGCGCAAGAGTTGAATTTAGAAACTTCTCTAGATCTTCATATAGCTCAGTCAGTTGATCAGTCAGGAATGGGTTTAGTTTCGAGGACATCCTTTAGGTGTTCTACTCATGGGACTCTCATTGTTCACCGGGATGGTAACCATTAAAGGTTATGGTGAATTTGGCAAAGTTGGTTGGAGGCGCTGTTGCGCATGCCCACTAGAGGGTGCACTGATTCGTTATACACATCACTTCCTGTCTATAGAACTATGTCCAGTGCTTGAATCCTTTGCTACACTGTGATTGTTGGTTGCTGGAAGAACAAGTTCTGTTGACAGCAAATGTGTGTTATAAATGTGCCAACGCCATTTATACCTACCTGGACAGGCTATTATTTCAGGGGCTTGTAGCGTGTGGTCATAATTTGTCTGCATTGCAGTGATTATGTGTTGGTGTGAAGATGGAAACAAAACCCAACAATACCATCAAACCCATATGTGCTTGTTGAATATCCCATTACAGATTTAGTCCCCCTTTGCTGTTATTATAACCTCCACATTCTAGGTAATCTTTCCACTTTATTTTGGGATTTGTGTATTTGAGAATGCATTTCACCTCCTGCAGAAGAGACTAAAGGGGGAAACCCCTCAAAACAAACAACAATTGAAAGAAGCTGTGGTAAAAGCCTGGAAAAGCACCACAAAAGAAGAGTGTAACAATTTGGGATGTCAGTGGATTGGTGCTTGATTATTTAGTGCAAGGAAGGGATATGCAACCTTATTTACTAGTCTTATTTACTTTGATTTCCTTGAAGACTATCTGTTCCAATATTTTTGCTCACTACAAAAATGTTCTAAGCTGCTTAACACATCTAGATGTGTATGTCAGGAAATTAAAGCTTCAATTTTGATCTATTGTCTCATATTCATCTTTTGAACTCAAACCCAAATGTCTTCAGAGTATAGCAAAAGCAAACGAATTCCAATACTTTTGAAGAGGACTGCATGTATGGCAAGGTTGACTGAAGACAGATGGGGCTGATGACCCCTGATTATGATTAAGACAGTGCTCTCTGCCTCCCTCTAGTGATGCAACAAGTCAGTTGTCTACTTACACCACAATCCATTACAAAACTACAGACTCTCATTCCTATTTGGTGTTCAAATCTTCACAAGGAAATGTGCAATGACTTTTTACAAGTATGGATTCACCACAAGAACATCATAGATCTCCCAACATGCTTCACGGCCTACAGACATGGCCGCCATGAGCTACAGTTCCCAGAACGCACACACACACACTCTGCCTCTTTCTCAATCACCGGACTTCTGATCAGGCACACCCAGAGGCGTATCTACAGGGCAGGCAAGGTAGGCAATTTCCTGGGGCCCCACATACTGAGAGGGCCCCTGAGGGTTGATCATATAAATTAGAAATCAGAAATTTTCATCTTAAAATAATGTGCAGCAACATCCCAGCATCCCCCTTAAATGGGGCCTCTTTGTGGGGTGCTGTCACATTTGAGGACTCGCTTATGCTCCGCCACTCGTTCACACTCGAGTTGCACGAGCTTAATTCCTGAAAATGAATCTAAAAAATGAACCTGTTAAGATTTTGCTGATACTGGAATCAGAATTAAATTCTTGGACCAATACTACTGTTACCTTCTCAGTACAGAGCTTGGGAAGAAATCACACAGACACAGAATTCAGTGAAAGCTTCTTAGTTTAATGCTGAAATTATCAGAATAAATATATACAGAAAGGTGGAAGAGCTAGATCATTGCTTGATTTAACTAGGAACAGAGAGCTTATTGTGTCAGATCAGGGACAGGGACTTCTGTGTACTCAAAAGGTGAACCCAATTGCTGGAGGGATCCTCTAGGAAGGCACCTTAGGGAGGAGATTCTTGTTGGTACGATTAATTCTTTTCACGATCCCTGAACTTTGTGGATGATGTTGGATGTGGAAGTGCCAATCAGTCTTTAGATATTTGCAATGTTTCTGTGTTACCTTAGAAACAAAGGGTCATCATTATCACAATCAATAATCTGAGGAATACCATAGTGCAGGATTATTTATTTGGCTAGAATTTTAACAACGGTGTTGGCATTTTCTTTTGATTATGGGAAAGCGTCTACCCATTTGGAGAATTTGTCCACAGTAACTAAAAAGTATTTGAGACCTCTGACAGTTGTCTGTGAAGTCAATTTGCAATGCCTGAAAGGGGCCACTAGGTGGTGGCAATGCATCGTGTTTGGTGTTTTTTCTTGTATATTTGCTCTAGCACAGGTCAGACGATGGTATAGCCAAGCTCACCACTCTTCGTGCAGCATGAGAAACAAAATGAAAACGACGCAAAATAATTTTGCTTACAATAAATGGGCTGAGTAGTCTTCAGATTTGCAGTATATGGGGATAACTGTATGTGACCCTCTTTATTAGAATACTGAGCCCACAATGTTTTAGGGACTGAGGCAAGTGCATCAAGCAGTGGACACTCGGTGCAGTCAGGCTCATGCTCATCATCAGCAACATGACAAACAGAAGAGAGACAGAAGTTAGATGGAGTGAGCAGTGTAAACTGTCTGTATTGTGAGTGAACATGTCAGTTTAAACATTAAATCCTGACCTAGTAAGTTGAAAGGAGATGAAGGGATGACAACAAACCTGTGAAAAAAACTAAATGTCAGGGTCGTCAGGGGAAGTAACATGTAGTAACATGTAGACAGTGCGGTACACTGTCACTTACTGTGCCTATTGTCCTGTTTTAGTAGTATTGTACTGTCCTGTGTTGTTAGCACACGTCTGCACGTGCACTTTGTGTAGAATGTGTAGATCATATTTAGATCTGTGTCGTCTCATGTGGTTAGTGTCTTGTTTTATGTAGCACCATGGTCCTGGAGGAGAATGTTTCATTTCACTGTGTGCTGTACTAGCTATATATGGTTGGAACGACAATAAAAAGACTTGAACTTGAACTAGGGAGTGTATTTTTGGACCCCTATCTATTCCCAAAGAGTTAATGCTAGAGAATACAATGAAAATCAGGACAGGTTAACTGAGCGTATCTGGTGTGATGTTTAAGTGAGTTAATAAAATGACCAGGTTTATCAGTCAAAGGCAGAGCATCATAAATGACTTATTTCCATAACACTAGGTGGTTTCAGGGTATAACATTTACCAACTTGTATGAAGCCAAGCTTGCATGTCTGGCTCTGTTCCAGGGCTCACAGTGGCACCCTCGAACTTTTCTACTTGGGGAATCAGAGGAGGGACAGCTACGTGGTACACGGTTCATGGTTAGTTTTTGTGAAGTCTTTTGAATTGCCCTTTTCTTGGTCGGATATTCTGCGTCCGATTGAGGTTTAATATCTTCTCATGCACTTAATGCCCGCTTCATGTATTCATAATCCCATCTAGGGTCCCCCGAAGTGTCTCGAATGCATAATGCCACCATTAATAAATGAGCTTAATTGAAAGTACTTTCAGTGAAAGTCTCTACGATGACTGCGTTTGCAGTAAACATCACAGATTAAAACGATGTGATATTTTCAACCCACACTTCAAGAATACAAGGATATCTACACAGAGGCAGAAAATAAAAGATCACTTACCTCCATCCATATGTCCCACTTCTGACACCATTAAACTGTTAAGATTTTGCTGATACCAGCCTCAGAATTCAATTCTTGGACCCACGCTACTATTACCTTCTCAGTACCGAGCTTGGGAAGAAATCACACAGACACAGAATTCAGGGAAAGTTGTGTGACTATACGGACTGACCTCATCTTCATGTGTTCAGCAACTGTGACCGTGTTCCCAAGCTCCGGTCCTGCTAGGCTCAGTAGGTCTCCCAGAGTGATGACTCCAGCCCTGCGGAACCCCTCTGTAAGCGCAGGAAACGGCTTTCTCTGTGACGCATCGAAAATGGAACCATTTATGATTGGCTCCTACATCAACCAGTGGACAGAACTTGTGCATTGGACTATCTGAACTGTTAAAATCCCCACACTTTAAAAACATTGCAGTAAAAAACAGGAAGTTTTCTGAGGTCCACCTTCTTCGGGTCCTTCCAAAAAAAGAGGTTTATGTAAATCCAGCCCCTCAAATGCCTGTAAAATAACACTTGCTACAGCCTTTCAATTTGCATTGACAGTTCCATTTAGTAGACTCTGCACAAACTGTAAATGAAAGGCTGCTGTCCTGCTCTGCAAGTGTACCAGTCCATGTCCCCCTTCATCCTCGGGCAGAAACAGAACACTCTGTGGAACCCAGTGTAGACTGTCCCCAAAAAAATTAACCAATAGCGAATGAATTTTAGATAAAACATGTATTGGGGGATCTATGCATGCAAGCCTATGCCAGAGGGACGATACTACCAGGTTGTTGATTATAAGCACAAGCCCCCTAAAGGACTAAAAAATTCCATTTCTCCAGACCTTTCCAACAGTCCCTTCAAAGTTTTTCCCCATAAACACCTCATCCCCCAGAAACCCGCCCAAATACTTAAAACCATCTCTAGACCACACTAAATGGCCATCTAACCATCTTCCAATTAAAAACACCACGCTTTTTTCCCAGTTAACCTTAGTGGAAGAGACAATTCTAAAATCTTCAGAGATCTTCTACACAATATCAACATCCCTCTGGCTACCAACAAGTATCGCCACATCATATGCATATGCTGATAGTTTAAAAACACTCTCACATTTCGGAATTGTTATGCCTTGCAATTCAATTCTCAATTTTGATAAGAGGTTCAACTGCCAGGGAATATAACATGCCTGACAGTGGGCATCCTTGTCTTATTCCCCTATGAACTTTAAAAGGAGCACACAAGTCACCATTAATCTTCAGTATGCTTTCATTGTCACGATACAGAACTCTTATTTTATCAATAAAATCTAAATTAAAACCAAAAGCAGTCAAGACGTTCCATAGGTAGGTATGCTCAACCCTATCGAAAGCCTTTTCCTGATCAATTAAAACCAAACTGAAATCCAAATTAAAAATCTTTCCGACTTCTACAACATCCCTAATGAAAGAAATGTTGTCGTGAATAACTCGCCCCGGCACACAGTAGGTCTGGTCCGGATGGATCACCTCTTCCATGACTTTACTAATTCGGTTTGCCAATACCTTAGAGAGCAGTCGATATTCCACAAAGAGAACTGAAACAGGTCTCCATGATTTTATGTCATTTAGATCTCCTTTCTTAGGCAGCAGAGTCAAGACCGCTCTGCGACAACTGAGCGGCAGCCGCCCCATGACAAAACTGTCACCCAGGACCTCCAGCAGGTCTGCACCAATTTCCGGCTAAAAAGACTTATAAAAGTCAGCTGGTAGACCATCAGTCCCTGGTGCCTTGCCACTCTCCATACCCTGGAGGGCTCTTAGCATTTCCTCTAGGGTCAACGCCCCTCCGAGGTCTGCATGTGCTTTTTTTGACACCTGGGGGAGATCCTTCAAAAAGACGTTATCATGGGCCTGCTCATCGGAGATTTCACACTTGTACAGCTCCTAGTAGAAACTGACTGCTCTCTTACGAATTTCTCTATGGTCAGATAAAAGTGTCCCATCGTCAGAAAACAGGCCAAGTATCATCCTTTTTTGACCATTCTTTTTTTCCAAATTAAAAAAGAAATTTGACGGTGCAGCCACATCCTGAAACCGTGACCTGACCAGAGCTCCTTGTGCGGTAATGTCTAGCAATTTAGTCAATAAACTCTTTTTTATTCTTAAATTTTCCATGCATACTTGCCTTCCTGTGTTTTTCATTAACCCTTGAAGCTCCATTATTTCCTTCTCCAAGGATTTCATGCGGTGAGTTGTGTCTCTCGTGACATTGGAGGTATACCGTTGACAACTGTTTAATTTGTGTTTTGGCAAAATCACACCACTGTTGCACCAATTTAAAAGAAACCCTTGTGGTCCTAAAATCACTCCAAAAATATTTAAACACATCTCAAAAATGAATGTCATACAATAAACTGGTGTTGAAATGCCAATACGCACTCTTATGCTTGACTTTAATTATATACACAGTAGAGAGAACCATACAATAGTCTGAAAAACCTACTGGTATAATTACACAACTTCTAAAAGCACTTAACTGGTGTTTAAAACCATAAAATTGAAACCAATCTGGCCATAGAGAGCATATTATTATAGGACTGCACCCAGGTATACTGTTTTTGCATGTGGTGAAACTAGCCTTCTACGTGATGGCATATGGGGCTCTACATGATTCCTGTCTATACCCAGCTCCCAGCTCCGTACAATTAAAATCCACAGAATTAAAAAATCTTTAAAAAGCCACTCAAGGGTCCGTTTTAAGCACAGGTTCAAGTGATATGTATACTGCAGACAAAATTCTCTAATATGCACTTTACCAATTTCCCACCAGAGAGTAATATTTTCATATCTACCTTTTTCCCTTTTCCAAGTTTCCCAAAAAGACAAAGGTTTTACAAAAGTTTTTATCTTGCAGTAACTTTACATTAAAATGCCAATAAGAACTTTTATGCTTTCTGGATGTCAAGGTGCAATCCACAGTGATAAGTTTATGATCAGAATATGGAGTAGGGATAATAGCTGTATTTACTACTCTATTTCTCAAATTATCCGATGAATACATTCTATCTAGCCGTGCTGCTGAAATCCTCCCCTCGTTCCCCTTTACCCAGGTATATTGTTTTACTGAAGGATTTTTTTTCTCTCCATATGTCCGTTAGTTTAAAAGTTTTAGTGACATTGATTAAAACTGCAGATGATTGTATATGTGGTTCTTCGCCCATTTCTATCAAGAGACGAATCCTGTGTACAATTCCAATCTCCCCCCAAAATCATAGAATCACCATTCTGTTGTTGTCTTAAAAACACTTTTAATTTATTAAAGATATTTGTCCTATCATCCCCTGTGTTAGGTGCATAGATATTGACAAAAACAAAAGAAAACCCATTAGCCTCAGCTCTAACTGCGAGTAGTCTCCCTGGTTCAATTTCCTTTTTGGACAGAATTTTTACTTTAGAAGATGAGGGGAAAAGGATTGCAACTCCTGCACTCAGGTTAGTCCCATGACTGAGAACACACTCACTCCCCCACCACCGTCGCCAGTCAACCTCATTCTTAACATCACTGTGGGTTTCTTACAAAAAAAAACACATCTAGATGTTTTACCCTGAAACATTCTAAAATTGTGTGAGCCTTCCTCTTAACCCTCATCCCATTAACATTGAGGGAACCCACCCATAAGGTTTCCATAAGAAGAGAAATTAGAGAGAAACAAGTCAGGAAGAAGGACAGCATGTTACTCAGTGTTTAGTTAGCTTTTCCCGTTTTGGCCTCTCTTTCTAGTTTTTTTCTCTGCCGAATTTCAGTTATGTGCTTCTTTAATCGATACCGTTTCTGCTGCGATAGCTCTTCAAAGCTGCTAATGTTACTCGCCTGTATTACAGATGCAACGAACTTATCCAAGTCTGAAAAGAACTCACTCACTTCAACACTTTTGCCCTTTGTTTCATCCAGAAATGTATTAATTTGGTCCACAGTATAAAAGTTGGTTACTTTTAACACCTCTGACCCTTCTGACCATTGTTCATCATCTCTCATGCTGTCATCAGTACACTGAGACAGTCCAACCAGCTCATCTCCTGAATCCTCCTCTGTGCATTCATCCGAATGTCTGTCTCACTATTATCCCCATTCTGAATTTAACAGGAACAACAGCAGAGCTGCCCAGAGGAAAATTTTATTGCTCAGTGGTTACTCTTCTACAGCTCAGGAGACAAAATTGTGATTCTCATTTCAGCCTCATTTTAGTTTCAATGTCGTCTGACCTCTTTCTCATATGATGCTCCTAAAATCACTAGGAGGAATAGGTGAGACAAGCAATTAGCAGCAGGAGTCATAGTTGAGACTTGAGGGAGATACCTTGCTCAGTCTCATTGATGGCTCATTTCTTGATCTTAGGAAAAGAAAATGAGCAGTACTAGAGCTACTATGGAGTAATATATGAGGCATTGACACACACACACACACACACACACACAAAAACACAAACACTTCTCCTGTTACTATATATACACTTCTCCATGCAAGGACACTTTCACAAATGCTGAAACAAATGAACTCTTTATTAAAATGGCCAAGTTTACCCTACACAACAACACAGAGAAATACTGAGAATTATTTGAGAGCTTGATGAGATCTATTTCGAAACTTAAAAGGAGGCTACTTTGAGATTTTTTGATGCTTTTTCTCCAGGAGAAAAAATTGAGAAACAGGAGAAATAAGCCTTAATCTCGTTTTGGTTTCACACAGACCTCATTGTTGTCTAGGAGAAATACATGAGATGTTTTTGAGAGCTCTTTTCTAATTTTCTTTTCCTCTGGATTTGGCTGATGTGATTGGATAAATGGCTGATGTGATTGGATATTCAGCGCATGTGGCCGAAGTACACAGCGCAATGGCAATGCTCACACATTTTTTGTTAGGGATTAACATTATAAACTGCACATATCCCTTGATCTGCACAGAGGGATTATTATTATGTTTTTGCCAACTGGATATTTGTCCTCGAGGACAATCCTCTTTCATTCTCATGTAAACTAATCCCACACTGCTGATTTTACTTTCTTTATCAGTGGAGGATGGAGACCATCAGATGGTGATATCAGCCTCACCTCTCTCTAACATTTACCCCACTGTCTGTGTGTGTGTGTGTGTGTGTGTGTGTGTGTGTGTGTGTGTGTGTGTGTGTGTGTGTGTGTGTGTGTGTGTGTGGAGCAAGTTGATCAGGTGAGATTCTCCGTCCAGTTACTTTTTTTCAATGCAGTAGATGAATAAATGTACACTGTATTATAGCCGTCAATTTTCATACCGCGATCATCACCAGTATATGGCTGTAACCCTACAGATCCAATCTAAAGAGGAAGTTTGATCAGTACAAACCAAACAAGCTAGGTGTGACAGTGTCCTTATTTTCTCTCACGTGTGTCCTTCAGTGCAGAGAGGGCTGTGTCATATGGTGATACATATCATAGGACCAGAAAATAGAATAATGAATCATGTCTATTGCCAGATATTTTCCTATATCCTCTATATCGCCAATGTCACATGTTGTATTCATATTGTTCCCATGGTGACAGTGTTCTGTATTTCTTCTTATTATTTGTGAAGTTCTGTTCAATGTCACTTTCAAATAAAAGGAGAAAAGAAAAAGTGCCTTTCACTGGTGAGGGTCACTGAGGAAGCAGCACCCTTCGAGCAAAGGAGTCATTCGGTTGTGACTCGGACATATGAATTATCATCGTTGATTCAATATTATTTAGCTCTGAATATTCAACCTCAACCAAAATGATGATTCTGATGGAATTTGAACATTGAATCAATGTCACCATGCTATCTGGGAGGTTTCTGTGCAAGGCATCAGAAATGCAAATGCAAAGGGAATTAGAATTTTGGCAGGCTCCTTAGACGACCCAGAGGAAGTGAAATAGCAAACGGGGGTAATTGCTATTGCTATTACTATTTAAATATGGCAGGATCATAACTCATAAGACATGGGAAATGCAATTACAAATGGACTTTGTGTTTCCATGTGAAATTTGGTAGACACTGTACGGTCGTGTAAACGGTAATACACAATTTGTATTTTCAATTGAGTTGTCACAATTTATGCATCCACAAATAGGTAACACAACTGCAAATACAGTTTGAAATTGCTTTTGAGAATTGAAAAGTGGATAGCGGAAGTGGAAAGAAGCATATTTCTGTCAATTAGAAAAAATAAGGCAGATAGAACACCAATTAAAGCCTTTTGATTCATAACCAAGTAATCACAGATCCAGCTTTCATTGGCCAGAAAATAGTCTCTTTTTTATAATAAATTATATTCCTCAGCCTTTTCTATGGATGAAACTGACTCCTCCTTTAACCATATCACAGATCTTATTCCCTGTATAGATGAAGAGTTCACAGGGTTGTGAGATTCTCTTGATGAAAATTCAAATAGTTCAATCTCCTTAGCAGAAGGGACATCACCCCGATTTATCATCAAATGTGGGGTTAAACAGGGCTGCCAAATTTCTCAATTTCTCTTTGTAATGTTTACAGAAATGCTTTCTATTTTTATTACAAATTCAAACATAGCTACACTAAAGGTACTTGGGCAACCAGTAATCACCAGCCAGTTAGCAGATGATACAACCATCTTCATGAAGCAGCTAACGGAAGTTCCCAAGATATTATACACAATTCATATTTTCTCAAAAGCCTCCGTTCTAAAGCTAAATTTGAATAAGTGTGAGCTAAAGCCAGTTCAGCAAAGATGCTAAACAGAGGCTCACAGCATCCCTATAAAATCACAGATAAATACTCAGGCATGTAAATATCCAAAGATTCAATTGAAAGTGAAAATATGAATGTGTGGAAAGTAGTAGATGAATAAAGTAAACATTGCTCATGGTTATTAAGAGATATTAGCTTATTGGGTAGAATATTTTATCTATCCTGCATACTCACAGTAGAGCTATTAATAAAGATAAATCAGGTTGATTTTGATTATATCTGGATCAGAAAAATTCATTACATTAAAAGAGCAGAGATGACCAAAGAATTTAAAGATGGAGGCCTACAAGCCATCGATTTTAACTGTATAAATGGGACCTTGAAAATTAAATGGTTAAAACCTTTCCTAAACAACAACATCAACTTCTGGTTCCATATTCCCAGAGAAATATTTAAGAAATTGGGAGGGATCAAATTTTTACTTGGATAAGATTTCAATATTCAAAGTTTCCTGTTTAAATTATCCCACTTTCACCAGCAGGTCATGTTATATTGGAAACAGCTGCACCTCCAGGATTATTTTCTATGCTGTAAATTACAAGACTAAAAGATTGGAGATGCCCACTTTGAAGATAAAACCTTTCATAGCATGTGAAAATGCACTGTTATATTTTTACTGTTTTACTGCAGAATCACATAAAATCCACCTTTAAATATTGTTCAATTACACACACACACACCAAGGCCCTTCCTGCTCTGCAGAATAAACCAGATAAACCAGTTTGACAGTGTCAGTAAAAGTAAAACTAGACAGCTCCATTTTTTGTCGATGGGAAAATAAACCATTTCAGGAGTAAAAACACAGTGAGTATCTAAATCTAAAGCTATAATATATAAACACACTGAATGTACACCAGATGCAGAAGAGTGTTGTGGGTTTGTACTGAAGTTTGAATGTACACAGGTTGTTTTATGACTTGATACAGTGACTATTTTCTGTAAGTGAACTCTCTGCTGATACAGGGTTTGATTTAACACACCGATGTTGGAGTGGACTAAATGTGCGATCTGCTGTAATCTGGAGAAGGAGACATGACCTGCAGCATGAGTGTGTCTGGAGAACAGGACTTAAAGAAAGATGAGAGGTGAGTTACTTTTCCATTCACCAGCAATAAATACACACCGTCTCATGGGAACAGATCTGTATCTCTAAACACTCACTAGTTTATAGAGGAACTAAACTTTGGTTTAAGGTGTTTAATAGCAGTGAATATATCACTGATCTGATCTAAGAACAGTTTAGAGAAATCATTCACTGAGAGAAGAGTAAAAAGGATTGTGTAATGTGGAGCAGAAGAGCAGTTTAGCTTTGAGTCAGTGAACTCTACAGGCTTTAAGACCCAGCTGAGTCAGTTATCTGTGATTGGGACTCCTGACATCAGTGTAATTCCTGAGGTATGAGGCGTGTCTCCTGTTTGAATAAGTGTGCAGACTGTAGCTGAATTAAAAAGATGGAATTATTGGTGTTTAATGAGGTACACATTGTGTAACAGTGCTGAGACAGCAGAGTATTAATTATTGCTGATATTTCTGTTGTAATTACAGAATGATTGAGGGAAAGAGATCAGACTCACCAGAACCCAGCTGTGTGTCCTTGAAGAGTGACCGGTCAATGGGACATCCATATAACTTCAGAGACAGTTCTCCTGATGTGAGGTCAGTACAGTGAGGTGTTTTACAACAGTGTTCCACCTGATCAAACTCATTGGTCTCATTATGAAGCCCTTCATGATCTTTATCAGGTGTTGAAGCAGTAAAACACTAAAGTGTGCAGTGCTGCAGCTCTCGGACTGTCAGGGAGGGAAAACTGCTTTAGGAGTTCAGTTCAGCCTGCAGTCCCTGAGCTGGAGGGTCTGTGGTGCTACACAACAACATTTACACCTGGGACATTAATGACTAGATCACTATTTTATTCATAAACATGTTAGTGTCAGTGAGGAAACCCTGAAATCAGTGTATTGTGTTAAGAGGATAGTGTTAAATATCTGTCTCTGTATGTATTAGTGTGTTGTGCAGCTATGAATACAAATAGTCTATATTACATCATGTGTTTAATTTGTTCACAGACCACAAAAGAAGAAATCAAACATCAGCAGAAATCAGCTGGACTCCATATTCAAGGTGTGTGTGTCTTTTTAATGTGTGTAACTTGTGTGTGAGTAGGTTGCAGGTTTTTTATTTAAGATAATGACAGTTCACAGGTTTATCGATGTGCAGCAGCATTATGGGTAATCAAACAGAATTTTAGTTGTAACTGTGGCAATAGAAAGAGACCTTTCTTCTTTTCATAAAATAAAAGCATCTCTCAGTGTGTAACATTATAATATTTAGATGTGTTCCTGTGTGTTTCTAACCAGGAGCTGGAACACAAAGTCATCTCTCTGATAAAGAATGAGCTGAAGAGGTTTAGGAAGCTCCTGAGTCCAGATTACCCAGCATGCACTGAGAGGGAGATGGAGGATGAGGAAGATCTGCACAGTGTCAGAGAGGGAGCGCTGAAGATCACACTGCACGTCCTGAAGAACATGAACCACACAGATCTCGCTAACACACTGCACAACAGTAAGAGCTCTGAGTCATGGCTTTATTCCATCAGGTTCACTTTAGAGAGAGAAAATAGTTTTAGATATGAACACCTTTAATTTGAAGTTTGAGTTTAATATCATGTACATCTGGTGCTTTTCTGTTCTGTTCGTGGTCCAGTTTGTGATTACTCTGTAAAGTGGTCCTGTTCCTTCAATAATATTTAGTCCATGAATCAGGAATGAACAGCAGCATTTGAAAGAACTTTACATTTTATATTGTGCTCAGTGATTTTGCGTTAAAACATGTTATTGCTTTGTTTATTAGAGTCTGTGGCCCCTGTGTGTCAGACAGAGCTGAAATCCAGCCTGAGAGAGAAGTTTAAAAGAATTAATGAAGGAATATCAGAGCATGGAAGCTCAGCACTTCTGAATGAGATCTATACAGATCTCTACATCACAGAGGGTTGGAGTGGAGACGTCAATAATGAACATGAGGTGAGACAGATTGAGGCAGCGTCCAGGAGACCAGCAACACAGGAGACACCCATCAAATGTAACGAGCTCTTTAAAGACAAGTCCATCAGAAGAGTGCTGACTAAAGGAGTTGCTGGAATTGGAAAAACAGTCTCTGTGCAGAAGTTCATTCTGGACTGGGCTGAAGGAAAAGCAAATCA
This sequence comes from Ictalurus punctatus, assembly GCF_001660625.3. Taxonomy (NCBI): domain Eukaryota; kingdom Metazoa; phylum Chordata; class Actinopteri; order Siluriformes; family Ictaluridae; genus Ictalurus; species Ictalurus punctatus. The sequence goes on from NC_030428.2 coordinate 3,956,193, forward strand.
GGACGTCACCTTCATGTTTCCACTTCCCTTTCGAGAGCTGAATCTGATGAAGCAGAGAAATATCAGTCTGATGGAGCTTCTTTACTACTTTTTCCCAGAAATGAGAAAACTAGAATTACTAGACTCCTACACTGTGGTGTTGATCTTTGATGGTCTGGATGAGTGTCGACTTCCTCTAAATTTCCAGAAGAATGAGAGATTGTGTGATGTGACAGAGTCAGACTCGGTGGATGTGCTGCTGACAAACCTCATTAAGGGGAATCTGCTTCCCTCTGCTCTCCTCTGGATAACCTCTCGACCAGGAGCAGCCAATCAGATCCCTCCTGAGTGTGTAGACCAGGTAACAGAGGTACGAGGCTTCAGTGATCCTCAGAAAGAGGAGTACTTCAGGAAGAGGATCAGTGATCAGAGTCTGGCCGATAATATCATCACACGCATGAAGTCTTCAAGAAGCCTCTACATCATGTGCCACATCCCAGTCTTCTGCTGGATCTCAGCCACTGTTCTAGAGAGAATGTTGGGTGAAGCAGAGAGTGGAGAGGTCCCCAAGACTCTGACTCAAATGTTCACACACTTCCTGATCTTTCAGATCAAACACAAGGACCAAAAGTACCATCAGAAATGTGACCCTGATCCTCAGCAGAGCAGAGAGAGTATCCTGGCACTGGGGAAACTGGCTTTCCAACAGCTGGAGAAAGGAAACCTGATCTTTTATGAGGAAGACCTGAGAGATTGTGGCATTGATGTTGGAGAAGTGGCAGTGTACTCAGGAGTGTGTACCCAAATCTTCAAAGAGGAGTTTGGGCTTCACCTGGGGAAGGTGTTCAGCTTTGTACATCTGAGTGTTCAGGAGTTTCTGGCTGCTTTATACACATTTCTCTGCTTTATTTTTAGAAAGACAAATGTGTTAGTGGAGCAACACACTGGCCGTTTCCATTTCTTCAGCAAGTCAACCATGTCTGATTTCCTCAGGAGTGCAGTGGACAAGGCCTTACAGAGTGAGAATGGACACCTGGACCTGTTCCTCCGCTTCCTTCTGGGTCTCTCACTGGAGTCCAATATGGCTCTCTTACGAGGCTTAATGCCCCAGACAGGAAGCAGCTCTCACAGCAAACAGGAAACAGTCAGGTACATCAAGAAGAAGATCAGGGAGAATCCATCTCCAGAGAAATCCATCAATCTGTTCCACTGTCTGAATGAACTGAATGAACATTCTCTAGTGCAGGAAGTACAGACTTACCTGAACAGAGAAGAGAACTTTTGTCTCTGGGGTACCAGACTCTCTCCTGCTCAGTGGTCAGCTCTGGTGTTTGTCTTACTGAACTCAGATCAGGAGCTGGATGAGTTTGAGTTGATGAAATATGACCCATCAGAGGAATGTCTTCTGAAGCTGCTGCCAGTGGTCAAAGCCTCCAGAAAGGCTGAGTGAGTATTTTTATTTATAAATGTATTACTGCATGGTTTGTTATTTTAATGTAACACTGAACTGCACTGTTTGGATTAATGCTTGTTAATAGTTACTCTAATCATCTTTAAACAAACCTCTAGTACTGTTACAGAAGATTGTTTCACTTTTTACACTAACACGTTACGTCTGCACTGAGATCTGGGCCATATGGACAAAACCTTATATCACCATTTATTACCTTTTCTCTAAAACTGATGAAAATGATCTGTACAAAATAACAGCATGTATTCATGACTGCTTTTTGATCATTTTGTGAACTAAACACCAGTGAAAGGCACTTTTTCTTTTCCCCTTTTACTTGAAAGACACATTGAACAGAACTTCACAATTGAGAACAAGAAAAACAACACTGTCACCATGGGAACAATATGAATACAACATGTGACATAGTGTGTGTGTGTGTGTGAGAGTTAAAGATAAAGAAAGAATAAGTTAATATTACCTGTCTTACATTTTATTGTCTGTTTCTGTTCTGTTTCACCAACGAAATATTTCCAAACAAAGCCACAGCACGCCCTGCTCCTTTTTGTTCAAACGGGAGATTTCTTATTTATTTTATTTATTTTTTAGTTGGAGACCTTTTAACATGTACTTTCATTAAAAAATGGTTTCAAGTTTCAATTATAATAAAGCATTTGTTCAAACAAAAAACCTTCTGTTTTCAGTCCTTTAAAGACCATTGTAACTGATAATAATTTATTATTATTATTATTATCAGTTACAACGATCCTTAAATGAATGAAAACAGAAGGGATTTTTGTTTGAACAAATGCTTTATTATAATAAAGCATTTTTTCATAATAATAATAATAATACTGATGTGGTGTCCTGATTTCTGTGTTAGAGAGAAACACACTTACATTTCTGTTACATGGTAAACTTTAGCTGGATTATGGCTGTGTTTGAGGTCAGAGTTCTGATATTTCATCATTTCTTTTCCAGGCTCTGGGGGTGTAATCTGACAGAGGAAAGCTGTAGAGTTCTGTCCTCAGTTCTCAGCTCAAACTCCTCCAGACTGAGAGAACTGAACCTGAGTAACAATAACGTGCAGGATTCAGGAGTGAAGCTGCTCTCTGCTGGACTGGAGAATCCACACTGTACACTGGAGACACTGAGGTACACACACACCAAAACAGTAATAATAATAATAATTACCAAATGTTAATATGTAAGTGAGTGATTTTCTCTGTGTGTTTTGTTGTTTGATGAATATTAATGACACAGACAGCAGCAGGTTTATTAGACTGCGGTCACTTTAAGACCTAATGCACAGACCTAATGTACTGTATTGACACACCTCAGATTTTTCCTCAACTGTTTACGTTCACTTAAATCATCACTGACTGTGTTTGCATGAATACTCGGCCAGGCCTGCGTTTTGACATGATGTGTGTGTATTTATTTCACCATCCAAGCATAATAAGCCTCTAAAGAGAACTCAGTTCAGTACTCGCATGATGAGGCGGCTGTCTGTGTGTGCGTTTCAGGTGTGGCCGGGAGACATCGATTCATTTCTTATCTTAATTTTATGCTGACATCCCACCGTGCAAAAACATATGCAGAAATATATAAATATATAAAAGACAAATATATGCAGCTCACTATAATTTTGATCAGCTTCTTCAAAGAGGTAATTAAGTGAATACATTCATCATTTGAGAATATTTGAGAGGTATTTGAGAATTCCCTTCACATACTCATTTATACAAATAGTAGTTACGGTTCTAATGTAATCTCCTTTTCCATCTTTCCAGTCATTATTCTGCTGGCAGATGATCAGAGATGAGTGGATAGTGCCTCTCCTCCCTATAAGCTTTGTTGCCATTTATGATTTTATTAAATATATTGTTTTTGTGTTTTAAATAGCGCTGCAACAACTAATCGATAAAATCGATAATAATCGATTATGGAAATCGTTGTCAATGAATCGTTTCGATTAGTTGGTCTGCACGCGGTACATTTACTCATTATGTTACTTCTGTTCCGAAAACACGGTTCGGAGAGTAAATACTAAAGTTGTGTCCCAAATGACGTACTATACACTTACACTATGCAGTATGTACTCTACCGTCGAGTGCAGTGTTTCCGCGGACCCCTAGTGGTCAGTGGTGTAATTGCAGGAGGTCGGTAGGAAAGTTTTAAAAATGTTTTAATAATATTATATAATTTTTTGTTCAGTGTATCAAAATATATTCAAATGAGATGTTTTTAAAATTAATCAATTTGCTTATTCGTGTGCATTCACAGATATCACGTTAGCTGAGCTGACTGAGTTCATTGATGGATTTATTTTAAATTTATTTACAAATGAAATGATAATTTGCAAAAACCTGTGAGTGGTAGACAAGTTCAAGTGTCGCAGTGATGGATAAAATAAACAAAAGATAATTCAGAGAGTCAAATTAAATGTCACACCAACAATAATATGTAATTGAACCTGGTGTTTGTACCAATCCCTGGGGAATGACAGGTTCAACCAATTAACCAGGGATTGCTAGGACTGTAGAATTCAGTGCTTTTTGTACATTCATAACATGTAACTCACTTTTGTTTCCAGCGGTTAGACATTAATGGCTGTGTGGTGAGTTATTTTGAGGGGACAGCAAATTTACACTGTTACACAAGCTGTACACTCACTACTTTACATTGTAGCAAAGTGTCATTTCTTCAGTGTTGTCACATGAAAAGATATAATCAAATATTTACAAAAATGTGAGGGGTGTATTCACTTTTGTGAGATACTGTATATATGTGTATGTATGTACATGTATAAAATATTAGGGCTGCCACTAACAATTATCTTCATAATCCATTAGATGGCCGAATATTTTTCCAATTAATCGGATGGGGGGCAAACTTTCAGGTTAGTAAAAAACTAATGTTTTCCATTTGAGACGATTTTACCTTTCTAAAATTCATACACTATACCAGTGGTTCTCAGCCTGTTGTGCATTTTGGACCCCTAGCATATTTCAAACAATCCACAAGGACCCCCTCACTCCACAAGAATTATAGGATATATATTAAACAGTCATTTCTATATATGTTACTTTATTTTATTCATATTTAATATTAATAATAACTTAATTTAATTTGAATGAATAATATATATTTTGGTGTGTGTCTGTGTGTATTTGGTTCTTTTCAGTCTTATGTTTGGACAAACAGTTGTGTAAACTTTTAGTCTTAAGTTTTTATTTGTAATACTCAGTTTGTGGATTTTATTTTAAATAAATGAAAAAATGGCACTGAAAGTTTGCCCCCATACGATTAATCGATTAGTAACAATATGTAAATAAATAAATAATCGGCCAACAAATAGATTATGAAAATAATCGTTAGTTTCAGTCCTAGTTTTAAACTGCGACTGGTTTCAGTTTAATATGTTGTTGTAGGCTCATTTATTGAGTCTGTTTACATTGAACCTGTAACAGGATATAATAATATTGGGCTTGTTTTTGAAGCTGCAGTTGCTTATTTGTCTCGTGAGACTTGGCAACACTGAGGTATTCGTGTGCTGTATATTAGCTCCAATACTCGACAGCGGAGCTGGAGGTGGATACGGTTTTCTTGAAGAAGAGGAGAGTTGCTCTCTCTCATAGCTAGCAGAAAATAAGTGCAGTTTACCACACTGACCATAGCAAAACAAACAAACAGCTGAATCAAGTTAGCTAGCTACCTATTGAGCTACTGAAATGTCTGACCTGTTTAACAGGAAAAAAGCATCTCTGTCTTCAATCCCTTCAAGATCTCTGAGTTTTCGCCACCTCTCAAAAGCCACGCCCATATTTATTCTCGTTTTAGCACGGGCTCTGTCGCTTTCCCTTTTTGACTGCAGGCTCTCCACAGTTCCAGGTTTCTTGGCTTTGACAACAGTTGGTTCCCCAGATGTCAGTGTAACCATGCCAAAACTCATTTGAAGGAGGTGACTTCACCGGCTACCTCCCACCTCACGGAGAGAGAGAGAGGTCGACTGTAAAGCCCGCCTAACGAGAAAAGTGATAGATTAGTTAGCACAAAGAGAGACCAATCGGAATGCGCGCTGTGTCACTCTTACCACATCTGCCACTTGCTTTCTCGGTTTACTGTCGTGGAAATTTAGACAAACACCAGTAGACTCGTCCTCTCAGATGAAATAGTTTTATTACAGAGAGATGAATACAGGAAGAAGAATGAGCGCACTGGTCCAGTGTTGATGCTATTTCCACAAGCTCCAGCTCAGTCCAGAATTCCTCCGTAAGTGCCTGATGAATGTGAAAGTGGAGGACAGTGAGGTGTTGGTGGAGAAACACTGGGTTGAGGGTCAGAATAAAGAGCAGATAAAGCAGCTATGCACATACATAAAGAGCTAGCTCTTGTGCTGAGTGGCCACGCCCATTTAACTCTGATCCAACACCTCATCAACCTTTTCTCTCAACATCCTGTAAATGTTGCATAACATTACATTTTAATTTGCACATTAAAGAGTTCTTGTGTAAATGCTCCTATACACTGTTTATGAAGAAATTAATTCGTATCCAGTGTGATAAATGAGGCCCAGTGTTTTATATGAGTAAAACATTCAAGTGTGTATTTTATATGGTGTGGATTAGCATTGTTTCTGCTGTTGAGCTTTGTTTTTCTCTGTGTGTGTGTGTAAGTGTGTGTGTGTTAGATTAAGCTCCAAAGAACAATGAACTCCAATAGTTTAAGTGTCTCTGTGAAACTCAGCTTTGTGTTAATGCTGAAATATCTACATCACTTCTCACATCAGAACAAAGTACATTTATTTCTACAGCGTGTAGATCAGTGTACATTACACACACATTTACTTTAATAACATGCCAATACTAGTTTATTGTTTATACACAGGCTGTTCTTTTTATATTTTTATCCTGACATTAGAACCTTGTATTCAGGTAAACACTTTATTTCCCACCTGATGGTAACACCTCATTTCACAATCAGATAAATAAATCTAACACTTCATCATTTCTCTTCCAGTCTGTGGGAGTGTAATCTGACAGAGGAAAGCTGTAGAGTTCTGTCCTCAGTTCTCAGCTCAAAATCCTCCAGACTGAGAGAACTGGACCTGAGTGACAATAACCTGCAGGATTCAGGAGTGAAGCTGCTCTCTGCTGGACTGGAGAATCCACACTGTACACTGGAGACACTGAGGTACACACACAGACGTACACACACAGACGTACACGCACAGACACACGCACAGACACACACACAGAGCAGAGTTTTAATAAACACAGCTACATCCAGTTTCCATCTGTGGTGATTGTAATTGTAGTGATGTGATATATTGTCATTGTTGTGTGTGTGAGATGGAGAGTAAATGTTCTGTATATAAAGATTTTGTGCAGTTGATGTTTTCAGAGCTAAAACTGAGTGTGTTAAGTATGAGAAGGTTTTCTTTCTTGCAGGATGATTAAATGCAGTATTACAGATGAAGGTTGTGCTGCTCTGGCTTCAGCTCTGAGGTCAAACTCCTCATCACACCTGAGAGAACTGAATCTGAAAGGTAATAATCCAGGAGAATCAGGAGTGAAGCTGCTCTCTGATCTACTGAAGGATCCACACTGTAAACTGGAGACATTATAGTGAGTTACTGACTTACTGTCTCTTTACTCTACTCTACTGTATTATACTGAATAGTGTGTGTGTGTGTGTGTGTGTGTTGGTGGTCATGCTGATGTTGTGTGTTTTATACTGATGCTCTTCTGTCTTTCAGCATTAAGAAGCATAAACTCACCAGGACTGGCGTATGACAGGAGTCTCACCTCAAACCTCTTCTCCAGGATAAAGCAGTTTTGGTGGAGTTAGAACCCGTCCCACATTTCCAGCAGTTTGGGAGCTGAATCATTAAACGTAAAGGGACAGAGCAGATACAAAGTCAAGAACAGGCAGAAGGTCATACACAGGAGAAATCAACACACATAACGCAATATCTGCTGTAACAAAAAAGTACTTAACCTCCATTTATACCAGTTCCCGAAGGCACTCGGAGACTGTGGTCATTCACCGTAGGACCAATTGCCCTGACTTGGTAGCAATACTACCCCCGGCACTTTAGTGTATTGTAAGAATCATTTTCATGGTTGTCGTAAGATTCTGGATGACTGGTCCTCCACTGTGTTTGAGATTGTGGCCTACATTGATGAAGTGGGAACGCTGTATAAGATCAGACCACATGGAGAAGATGGCCCCATTAAAACTGTCCATTGCTCAGAACTTAAGCCTGTTCTTACTTGGCAATAATATGCCAGGTAAACCAATGGGTCAGGTTTACTGGCTCCTTCCAGCCCCAGGAGTGAGTAGATCCAGAAGGACCTAGAATTGGAGATTATTCACAAGTGGCCATAGTCCATACGAGAACGGGTGTAAGGAACTCTGAGGGTCAAGTCCACGTTGAATATATATATATATATATATAACACACACACACTTTCTCACCAAGCTGCTTGGCAATGGTCCAAGCCCATTCCAGACTTGTGTAGGTCTACAATCTTGTCCCTGACATACTTGGAGAGCTCTTTGGTCTTGGCCATGGTGGAGAGTTTGGAATCTGACTGATTGATTGCTTCTGTGGACAGGTGTCTTTTATACAGGTAACAAACTGAGATTAGGAGCACTCCCTTTAAGAGTGTGCTCCTAATCTCAGCTCGTTACCTGTATAAAAGACACCTGGGAGCCAGAAATCTTTCAGATTGAGAGGGGCCAAATACTTATTTCCCTCATTAAAATGCAAATCAATTCATAACATTTTTGACATGCGTTTTTCTGGATTTTCTTGTTGTTATTCTGTATCTTACTGTTCAAATATACCTACCATTAAAATTATAGACTGATCATTTCTTTGTCAGTGGGCAAACGTACAAAATCAGCAGGGGATCAAATACTTTTTTCCCCTCACTGTATATACAGAAAGGAGGAAGAGTTAGATCATTGCTTGACTTAACTAGGAACAGAGAGCTTATTGTGTACTCAGATATGATGTACACGCTATTACACAGAGAGAGAGAGAGAGAGAGAGAGAGAGGAAAAGAGGAAACAGGACAGGTGTAAGTGATGGAGATAATGACGAATGAATTAAGGATAATTAAAGAAAAACAAACCCAAAACTATTTGTCCAATTTCAGATTTATTTCACCTTATTATAAAATTTATTTGTTTATGTAACATGTTATGTTTTCCCATAATGACGTTGGCTTCATCTATCATACCTACATATTTTATTCAGGCAGTAGACAGGAGTCGAAGTGGGGGCTGTTAGGGGGGGAAGGGACACAGTTTTGAGACCACGCTCAGCAATTGTAGTGTAGCCCCTTCTTTATTCTTTACAATTATTTTCAGTAAAGAAACTAAGTCTTTGTAATAGGCATCTACTGCGATTCCTCCACGGAAGTAAAAGGTCACAACAATATCTCCAGGTAACATGAAGACATAACAACATAAATCTGTCAGAAGGGCCCCACATGATCTAGGTTCGCCTCTGGGCACATCTGATCCCAATTACACGTACACACACACACACACACACACACACACACACACACACACACACACACCTGTATGTAGAGACTTTCTACCGCCTGCTCTTTGCGAAGTATATGCTCAATTCCATCCTGTCTTTGACGTTACCAAACAGTTGTATTTGCTGCCTGTTTTCTACTAGTTCTGACATTGACTTTGTTTATTGATCGCTTGACCTGTGCCTGTTTCATGTTTTTCCCGCTGCCTTGCATTTTGGATTTGTTGCAAGCTTTTATTAAAGCCTTACCTGCATTTGCATCAGTCTCAGCTCTCATTACCTGACATCATGTTTGTCAGAAGTGAATTAAATGATTAGCCTAATATCTGTGACACTCTTGCAAGCAACCGTTCTAGATGGTTCACATGTAAATGTATAAAAAAAAAAATTTGAAAATTAGAAAAAATGTATTACCCATAACTCCTTATGCATCAGCAGAGGGTTTGTTTGTTTGTTTGTTTGTTTGTTTTTACAGGAAATCATGTTTCCTGTAAAAGAAGTAATGAGGTATACACTGGAGACACCAAGAGATGACTGGCCAGTGGTTTGCCATGCACATACATAACATCAGAATGAAGAATTTTTTCTTGACAGTGGCAAGACACTTTAACAGTGCTGGATATAACTATAATGACATCTGTATGTGCATCACCAGATGTTGTCATGGGGCAACTAAGTAAGAACATTTAAGGAGAAAGAGCTCATCTACAGCCTCTGACTTTACAGTGGTGCTTGACAGTGTGTGAACCATGTAGATTTTCACCCAAGTCCTTAAAGTAGATAAAGAGAGCCAAATTAAACAAACGAGACAAAAATATAATACTTGGCAATTTATTGAGCAAAATGATCCAATATTACATATCTGTGAGAAGCAAAAGCATGTGAAACTTTGTTTTTAGTATCTGGTGTGACTCTTGCGCAGCAATAACTGCAACTAAATGTTTCTGTTAACTGTTGATCAGTCCTGTACATCAGTTTGGAGGAATTTTTGTTCATCCAATGATACACTTCCACAAGCATGTGTTAAGATAAGACTGTGATAGATCCCTGTTCTTTAAATACAATCGGGTGCTCAGTCACCTGTCATCACATTTATTAAAAACACCTGACTCTAATTTCACCTTCAAATTAAACTGCTAATCCTAGAGGTTCACATACTTTTGCCACTCACAGATATGTAATATTGGATAATTTTCCTCAATAAATAAATGACAAATTAAACTAAACAACGTAAATTAAACCCTATCGTTTGCTGTACTGAATACCCCGCAGTGTTCGGCAGAGACTCGGCTATCGCTTCTAGATCAGTACACAACGTGGATGTATACAATGGGCCAGACAGATTGCAAAACATAGATTCTTAGATATATTGTTGGGGCAAAACAGATTTATTCTTTTTCTGGCAATTACTTCGTTATGGGCTAGATCACGTATCTTTTGATAAGCACCACCGTGTTTACCACGAGCTATAGACACATTTCGATCCAGACAGTCATCAGCCCGCATGTTAGAATTGCTTTGCATATAGGCCTGGACAATAGTTCAATATCAATATATATCGCGATATAATTTTTTTCTATTACGGTGATATGGTTTTTAAACACATTTCCGATATTTCGACATACATTAAAACATTAGTCACTGACTGACGTTCATGATACAGGCGTCAGTTCGTTGTATTCAAGCTGAGCAGAAAGAGCAGAACACAATTAGCTACGTGCGTGATGACGTACACCACAGGCATGCAGCCAGTGCTCGGCAGTGTTAGGCTAAGCTCCAACGCGGCATGTTTTAGCTACAAAATGAGTACCCCCGATCACAATACAAATGCGACTGAGCGAGCTTCCACAAGTGAAGAGAAAGCAGACGAAATAGTTGATAATAGAGGAAAGACTAATTCAGTGGTATGGAATTGGTTTGGCTATCTAAGCTCTGATACCCTTCAGGTTTCAGTGCGCTGCAAAATGTGCCGGAGAGTGGTGCCGACTAGCAGCGGGAACACATCAAATCTGTTCCCCCATCTGAAGCAGTTCCACCCGATAGAATATTCTGAGAGTCAGAAGATGTGGCAGCATAAAGGTTTAAGCCAACCTGTCTCTGAAATATCACCGCCACCCCCATCCCCATCACCAGCTGTGTCAAAAGAGAAACCGATGCAGCAAACCCGGATCACTGTATTCATGCCTTATGACAAGCCGTCTAAACGTTATAAAGACATTACTAAGGCTGTCACCAACATTTTGGCTAAGGACATGATGCCGTTTAGTACGGTAGAAAATGTGGGCTTCAGGAAAATGATGTCAGTCATCGACCCCAGATACGAGCTCCCTGGCCGGAAATATTTTTCCCGCACAGCTATACCTACACTTTCCAGAGAAGTTAGGGAAAGGGTGGAGGAGCAACTGCAGTCAGTGTCACATTTTGCGACCACAGCTGACCTGTGGTCAAGCCGAACCTCGGAACCATACTTGAGCCTGACAGTCCACTTTATTGACCAAGATTGGAAGCTTGTCAGCTTATGCCTCCCGAGGATCACACGGGCGGAGCAATTGCAGCCGGACTTACGGACGCGCTTGCCTCCTGGGGGCTCAGCGAGGACCACCAGGTCTGCATCACCATAGATAGCAGGATACATAGGCACAAATACTTTGTATGGATTTATACATACAGCAGTTCTATCAATTAAATTCAAAGATGTTTTACTGGCATGGAAACAGATGTTTACTTTGCCAAATCAGGTGTGAAATAAAAACAACAAAATGTACGTAAGCAGAAGAATTGTGATTTTGAGTTAATAACATAAATAAATCAAATTTTGTAGTTAAAATACAAATGAGAACTATATATTGCAATATTTTTTTTCTCTCTCTGTCTACAGAGAAAGTTCACCAAGACAAGCGAGTGGACAGAGCAGTTGGGGTCTGTAAAAAGGTGGTGGTTGCCTTCTCCTACTCCTGGAAGAAGAAACAGGACCTTGCAGCTGCTCAGGAGGAGTATCACTTGCCACAGCACAAGCTCATCAGTGAAACCCCAACAAGATGGGGCTCCCGTCATCAAATGGTGAAGCGGGTTCTGGAGCAGAAAAGGGCCATCACAGAGGTCCTCTCAAAAGACAAGAAGACCAGGTCGCTGGTTCCTACTTGGCAAGATGTGGATGTTTTAGAGTCTATAGATGCAGCTCTAAGCCCGCTACTCGAATTCACGGATGCCTTGTCCGGTGAGTCCTATGTCTGTGTGTCATTCCTAAAACCAGTGATGCATCTCTTCAACACCTCCATCTTGAAGGAAGCAGAGGATGACACAGACCTCACCAGGACCATAAAGACAACAGTGATGGGATACCTGAATGAAAAGTATGATGACCCTGCCATGGATGATCTACTTGACATGGCATGCCTCGTTGACCCAAGATTCAAGCTTCAGTACACTCAGGAGGAGAAGAGAGAATACATCAAAGAGAAAGCTGTGTTGGAGATGCTGAAGGGAGAGAGAGCTGTTGTGGTAAGGGAAGAGGAGTCCAGAGAAGAAGCCATGGGGGATGCTTCTGCAGCAGTGACACTAGCCAAGAAAACAAAGCGGTTGTTGGCTAGCTTTTTTTCAAACAGGTCCACCAGTACCAACACAGAAGACTTGAGTGTACAGCAGGCAGTTGAGAGGGAGCTCAGCAACTACCTTCTGTCTCCAGATGCTGACAATGACTCAAATCCTCTGGATTGGTGGAAAGTCCCTCATAAGAACTTCCCCAGAGTAGGACAACTGGCAAAACATTACTTGTGTATTCAAGCCACAAGCTACCCCTCTGAGAGGGTTTTTAGTACAGGTGGCAACATTGTCACATGTAAAAGGGCATCTTTGAGGCCAGATAATGTAGACCAGCTTGTATTTCTTGCCAGAAACCTCTAGAGCCTGTCATAGGGTGTCATCAACGCCAAACAATGTCCCTGCCCCAGCGACATGTGTTCTTGTTATTGCTCACACTTTTTCTGTTTTCTTCAGCAACTCTGAGCATTTTTCATATTTTTTATCCTGGCTGAAGCACTTTTATTTCAATCTATAAGAATAAAATAATCAGCCTATGTTGTTTAAAGTTAAAGATATTAATATTGACAAAGGTGAGAGTTTTATGTTTATTTGACGGTGATTTCACATTTCTTGTTTGTATGACGGTTAAATACAAATAAAAGGTGAACATTAATTTATTTGTGCCGTTTTTATTTCTAAATTATTATATAATTTTAGAAGAGGAGGTTTCATAGACTTGGCAAATTCATTTTACAGAAGTTTGAAGGTACAGACATCCGTTGTGGGCGTCCTTGGCAGTTTTTCTGAGGATTTATATTGTTCATATCGATATCGGAGTTATATCGTATCAACTGAAATTAAGAAGTATATCATGATATACATTTTGGTCATATCGTTCAGCCATATTTGCATAATGTTTTCAATCTGGTTTGCGAACACGTACACATCGTAATCGTTGTCAGGTGACAAGACAGCGTTAACATCAGAGGGTAGACTAGGGCCTCTCAAGGTAACGTTGATTTAACCCCCATCACCGGCCAGCAGTCTGGAAAACGACACTATTTCAGACATGATATCATGCAGAAATATAGTGTACGCAGCCAGGTCTGGAGCAGTTATTACACACATATTTATACAACACCGTATCTCCAAACTATTCAATCTGAGTCTTGGTATCACCATATAACCACCGACATCTCCACCCTCTCTTACAATAGATTCAGTAGACGATTCGGATAACCCAAAATTTTGCTCTGAAGGATTAAATGATCGATACGATTCGCTGTCCGACCCCCACCCCACCTGTTGTGAATTTGAATCATGGTCTAACGACGAAGTTGGAACTGATTCTGCTTGATCGTCAGCCATTGATCTAGCCATGTTTAATAATTCCAACAAAGTATCAGTGGTAGACTCAGATCTATTCTGATTCTCCATTGTCCGAATTAAATAGTGTAATGTCTCTGTGTTACTGTGCTGTTCAAAGGAACAAAAACCGTCGTGGTCGCGTTTTCTAGATTTAATTACTGCTCCCTGATTACAAACTGTTTCACCACAACGCTTTGACATTTTTAAAAGATTTTTTATTTATTTAAACAAAACTAGTAAAAAAAATCACACACAGTAAATGTAATAAGTTAAATAGTCAAATGTTTTTTAAAAAAAAAAAAGAGTTAAAAGAGTGTTTATTTTTCGCTGTTGTTCCATTTTAATGTGTCAATACATTGATGATTCAAGTGAGTATAACGCTGATCAGTCATCGATTGCTTTAGTCTCCGCCCACATACCTGGAGGAAAAGCGGTAATTTTCCACTAGAGTAAAGCTCTCGTGGAAGTAACATCGACCGTCATGTTTGTGACTTATTTCTCCTCTATATAGGTATGTTGTGCATGTTTTACACACCTGTTTTATCTGTGTTAACTTGCTGACATTTTGAGACGTACTTATATTTTGTTTCTGATAGTTTTTGAGTAGAGATAAATAAGTTTTGTCGTGTGTTTGCGCGCACGTGCTCGTCCTCGCCTTGTACGGAAAACCAGAAAAGCGCTAGCTTGTGTTTAGCCGTAATTTGGACATGAAAGTCGTATTTTTATGTGTACTTTTATTTAAATAATGTTTAATGCACTTTAGGTTCACTATTTGTGTGTGTGTATTGTTGTATTTTTGACAATTGATTCGAGCAAAGCTCTCGTGGAAGTAACCCGACCGTCATGTTTGTGACTTATTTCTCCTCTATATAGATAGGGGGACAATATAAACAGATAGGAATCAGTAATTATTACAAGTAAACACACAGATGTATAAAAAAACGTATTGTACAACTCACCCGAGTTTGGTGTTTTTAACTAATTGTACAATCTGCTGTAACAACTCTGTCGTCAGATATTGGTCATGGCCAACGCGGGGAATCTCCCCAGCAAGGAGCCTCTGGGTAGCTATAATATGTTTATGCATGATGGGGTGTTGTTGTAAAGTATCCGTTACAGATTGATTATAAAAACGCTGTTTCTTCTCAAGGCTGTCCAGTCGCTCTCTGAATACAGCAAAACTCTTCAACCCCCGCAACATGCCCCTCAATGGTCTTGAACCCGGATCGTATCAGTTATAAGGCTAGATAAGGCTCTGTTGTTGTCTATAATAGCCGGCGACTCGCGACCGTAAGCTTCTTGATTTGAAGGTAGAGCCTCAGAGTCGTCCTCTCCCGCAGTCAGACATTCGCTGGCAAGCGTTTCTCAGGAGCCGGGGAAAATGCACAATCGTCCCACGATTCCAACAATTCACGATCCCAGCTCAAAACGGAGTCTATAGCGTGCGGATCAGCGGCAGCACGTTCACTCTCAACTGACTCTGGAAAAAGAAAAACATGAATTAGGAAATCAGTACGAATTAGGATGATAAAACACCTTCCTTTTTTTTTTTTTTTTTTTTTTTTTTTATAAACACATGCTATATACCGTCTGTCGACCCTGGGGAAGATCTTGATGGCTTAGGCGTTGTAGATGTCACTAAACCTCTGTCTCTCAAATATTTGTCAGTCGGAGCATGGACCTGAGCGACCGTAACTGTTTTACGTTTGTTCTTTCTAGGCTTTGTTGACACAAGCTGTTCAGTAGAACCCACAGCACGATTTTTGAACACGGGTGTGTCGATCTTGTTTACAAGATTTGATAATCCATGAGCAGTAAACAAACAAACACAAAAAAACATAAAACCACATTTAAATATAACCGTCAAATATCTAATTATTACAACACTTACTGAGCACGGGGTTATCCGACCTGACTCGCGGAGCTGCACCGCCTGAGTTCGATCCTTTGTGTAAAATAAAAAGTATAGGCTAATCATTCTACACGTACACAACACATCATACATAGGCACAAATACTTATAAAATACGATGTCCGGAATAGACACAATGTCAGCATCACCTGTAGCGTTAGATATCTGTTTAACCATTACAGCAGACCCATAAATTTGTTTATAAATAAACATTCTTAATAATGCATAATAATAATACACTTACTGTTACGATACACAGCCATCTTCTCTTTGAAGTATTGCTCAAAATAAAAACAAAACTTTAGCGGTGAGCTAAAATGAGAACCCACCAGTTCATCTAAATTACTCAGCGCAAACACTGGTACACAGCCGACATCTTAGAAACTTCTGCGTAACTGACTCCGCTTTTAAACACAGTGCTTACCTATTTGTGGGGATTTCGTAAAGCCATTAACACCCCAAGACGCTAACTCATTATCATAAACAAACTGATAGGATTACACCATGACCCCTGGTCATAAAATAAGTGTCTCCCCCACAAAACTCCTGGTCAGGAAAAACACAGAGTAATAAATTAGATGCACATACAAAACAGAATTGTAGAGTCATAAATTAGATGCACATAGCCTACGGAAACTGTCTGCCGGTGAAACACGTGTATGGGCGTGGGTTTAGAGAGTGAGAGAGAGGTGTGTCTGAAACACGTGTGTATGGGCGGGGTTTAGAGAGAGAGGTGATTCGGTTTTAATATCATTACTGTGTTACCCCAGCGCATGGAAGACATCTCGCGAAAAGTTATCTTCTAGTTTAAACGATACGGCGATTCTTTTAGCCAACACTTTGACATTTTTACCTCATAAGGATCTTTGTTTAGAAGTCATGTAATATGCGCGATTCTTTTTAAACGGCTCTTTTAATAACTTTTACCTCCTAAAGGTTTATGTTTGAAAGACATGTAATACACAGGATTCTTTTAAACAGATTCTTAAAAAAAAGCTTTTTTATTCAAAGGTAAACCGGGTCCCCTGAAAACGTAATCAACATTTGTTTTCATTTATTTTTCAAACAAATTTTCTACTCATATATGTACACATTCAAACATCATGCTTTTTCAAACACTGTGTTTACACAAATGAAATACCCCCACACAGCAACACAAACACATACCCAATATTAACCATTGACAGGCTTTTTCAGATGTATTTTGCCCCCCCCCAAACCAGACTCCTTAACATAAATACCTTTGTTGCTGTCACCCCCGCCGCCCCTCCACACACCTCCACCACAGCCCAGACACACAGGGGTCAGATTGACCCACTGATGCCGTCGATACCACCACCACTGGTCATAAATTAGGTTACCTACCAAAATGGCAGTCATGGAAGCACAAAGGGCCATAAATCAGCACAGACTACTTTGATTGACAATTTGACAGAAAGTGTATGATATAACAACTGCCACTGAAGTTGACAGCTGGAGAAGGCAGCTTGCAATATATAGTGGTCATATTGACTAGAATGCGATCATATAGAAAGGACCATTGGCTAGCCAGTACAAGGTCTTCTATGTAGGTAGTCACCATAGTCTGAAAGTAGGTTTACTTCCCAGACTCAGGTCTCCATCAGCCTCCTGCTGAGGTGTTGGAAATGTGGAAAGGAACACCCACCAGCCTAGTGCAAACAGACTTCCTGTCTGTGGAACAATGGCAGCGCTTGAATTGTTTGCCTCAGTTTGGTTGTTAGTCACTGGATGAACAACTTCATCAACTTGGTGCATCAACTTCAGGCAGAGAATGCCAAACTTAGATGAATGGTAACAGGGTTTTTCCTCAAGATCCTACCTTGAGTTTCCTAGAACACTCTGGAGTGCAGCAGCCTTGTGCACAGTCTTGTAGTATTAATATTAAGAGTTTTCTGTTGATTCTAATACTGTCTCTGTCAAGCCTGCTGATGAGTTAGCTGAGGTTAAAGAAAGCCTCCGTAAGAAGCAAGCTCATTTAGAGCTTGGAGTTTCCTGTCCCCCAAACTATAATAGGATCACCTGTGCCCCCAAGTGTTGAGACTTGTAGCTCATGGTACCATTTCCAGCCAGACAAAGACGAATATGTTTACATATTTGAATATAATGAGTCTTTATTTTATTAATCACATATACATTACAGCACAGTGACATTATTTTCTTCGCATAACCCAGCATGTCAGGAAGCTGGGGTCAGAGCATAGGGTCAGCCATGATGCAGTTCCCCTGGAGCAGAGAGGGTTAAGGGTCTGGAGCAGTGCTGCGGCTTGAACCCACGACCTTCCGATCAGTAACCCAGAGCCTTAACCACCAAGATATGATGTTATAACGATTTAATTTGGCTTGTGAAATCGACAGAAAAAAGAGACAATATACAGACAGGGGAATAGGTGTTATTCTGCAGGTTTATAGGTAAAAATTCCCAAAGCTGAATATCAAAACTTTAGCTAGCACTTTAGTAGAGGTCTAAAACCAAGCCCAGGGCCACAACACAAAACTCAATAGCAGATAAAAATCTAAAATCATTTTAAAAGATAAAATAATCAAACATACTTACAGGTTCTGATTCAGAAGCACAAGATTGTCAGAGCAAAGTGGGAATCGTCCCACTTTTCAGGAGTAGCCTTGGTGTGTAGCCTGCTGTGTACTCGCCCAGGTTCAGGAAGCTGTCCTCAGTAACATGGGCCATGCACAAGCAAACGTTTAGGTTTTACTGCTCAGGAACAGAGTAATAAATAATCAGTAACCACCGATTCCTAATTTAGTCCAAATACTTTATATTTGTTTGAATGCAAACCAAAGTTTTTTCTATATTTTTACATTTGGACTTTTTGTAGCAGAAAACAATACACTGTATGTCATTTGTTATTTATCTTTATATTCATGTTGAAACATGTCAGTAACATGGACGTAGGAGCCATTATACATTGGGGGACATGTCCCCCACATTTCAAAATCTAGGTTTTGTCCCCCACTTTTTCCTCATACATTGCCTGCATTCTCTCAGGATTTCTGAGTTGGAGTCTCCAAATTAAACAATTCCACAGCTTTTAGAAACACAGTTCAATAAATAAAATTTCTCTATAATAAGCACAGGGTTCAGACTCCAGTAGCTAGGGGTCACTGAACTGTTTGCCTCTTGCCAAGCTTGACGAGAGCAAAGTGTCTGTCACTGCAGGGCAACAAACAAAACCTGGTATGGAATTTCAGAGAGAGTTTTCCCTCTTCAAATATTGAAGAATTCTCATCTCTGTGTGAACATTTTGACTAACCATACCATTAAATCATTTATGCACACGTAGCAATGGCACATACACACAATTTTGGTGTGCTAGCTAACTTGCAAATGTATGCATTTTTGACAGTTTCATAGCTAAATAATTATTTTGACAATAAAATTGTCGATCAAAACCAGCAAAAAAATTTCATGGGCTGAAATAGCTACGATATTTAAATTCCTACCTCAAATACAAATTGGTAAATCTTACATCTATACAGTGAGGGGGAAAAAAGTATTTGATCCCCTGCTGATTTTGTACGTTTGCCCACTGACAAAGAAATGATCAGTCTATAATTTTAATGGTAGATTTATTTGAACAGTGAGAGACAGAATAACAACAAAAAAATCCAGAAAAACGCACGTCAAAAATGTTTTAAATTGATTTGCATTTTAATGACGGAAATAAGTATTTGACCCCCTCTCAATCAGAAAGATTTCTGGCTCCCAGGTGTCTTTTATACAGGTAACAAGCTGAGATTAGGAGCACACTCTTAAAGGGAGTGCTCCTAATATCACTTGTCAGTGGGCAAACGTACAAAATCAGCAGGGGATCAAATACTTTTTTCCCTCACTGTACGTTTGTGTGCTCGAGCGTCCGAATGCTGTGTCGTAACCGCCCTCACCTCAGGATGCAAGGTGTTCTTTGACTGAGGGTCATGGAATATCTCACTCTCAATTTCTATATACACTTTTGGGTCGTTTTAAAGATCCATTTTTTTCTTATGTTAAAAGAACCAACAGATAATATGACATCCTTCAATTTGGAAACATTATAGAATCTCGTTATGAAAATTCAAATAGTTCAATCTCCTTACCAGGAGGTACCTCACCCCGATTTATCATCACACGTGGGGTTAAACAAGGCCCTATTTCTCCAATTCCCTTTGTAATGAAAGAAATTATTTACAGAAATGCTTTCAATTTTTATTACAAATTCAGACATAGCTCCGTTAAAGGTACTTGGGCAACCAGTAATCACCAGCCAGTTAGCAGATGATACAAGCATCTCTATGAAGCAGCTAACGGAAGTTCCCAAGATATTACATACAATTCACATTTTCTCCAAAGCCTCCGTTCTAAAGCTAAATTTGAATAAGTGTGAGCTAATGCCGGTTCAGCAAAGACGCTTAGCAGAGGCTTACAGCGTCCCCATAAAATCCACAGTTAAATACTCGGGCAAGTAAATATCCAAAGATTCAATTGAAAGTGAAAATATGAATGTGTGGAAAGTAGTAGATGAATAAAGTAAACATTGCTCATGGTTATTAAGAGATATTAGCTTATTGGGTTGAATATTTTATCTATCCTGCATACTCAAAGTAGAGCTATTAATAAAGATAAATCAGGTTGATTTTGATTATATCTGGATCAGGAAAATTCATTACATTAACAGAGCAGAGATGACCAAAGAATTTAAAGATGGAGGCCTACAAGCCATCGGTTTTAATTGTATAAATGGGACCTTGAAAATTAAATTGTTAAAACCTTTCCTCAACAACAACAACTTCTGGTTCCATATTCCCAGAGAAATATTTAAGAAATAAAGAGGGATCAGATTTTTACTTAGATATGATTTCAATATTCAATGTTTACTGATTAAATTATCCCACTTTCACCAGCAGGTCATGTTATATTGGAAACAGTTGCACCTCCAGGATTATTTTCTATGCTGTAATTACAAAACTAAAAGATCGGAGACCCCCACTTTGAAGATAAAACCTTTCGTAGCATGTGAAAATATGCTGTTATATTTTTACTCTTTAATGTTTTACTGCAGAATCACATAAAATCCACCATTAAATATTGTTCATTTACACACACACACACACACACCAAGGCCCTACCTGCTTTGCAGAATAAACCAGATAAACCAGTTAGACGGTGTCAGTAAAACTAGACGGCTCTATTTTGTGTCGAGGGGAAAATAAACCATTTCAGGAGTAAAAACACAGTGAGTATCAAATCTAAAGCTATAATATATAAACACACTGAATGTACACCAGATGCAGAAGAGTTTTGTGGGTTTGTACTGAAGTTTGAATGTACACAGGTTGTTTTATGACTTGATACCGTGACTATTTCCTGTAAGTGAACTCTGTGCTGATACAGGGTTTGATTTAACACACCGATGTTGGAGTGAAGTAAACGTGTGTCCTGCTGTAATCTGGAGGAGACATGACCTCCAACATGAGTGTGTCTGGAGACCAGGACTTAAAGAAAGACGAGAGGTGAGTTACTTTTCCATTCACCAGCAATAAATACACACCGTCCCATGGGAACAGATCTGTATCTCTAAACACTCACTAGTTTACAGAGGAACTAAACTTTGGTTTAAGGTGTTTAATAGCAGTGAATATATCACTGATCTGATCTAAGAACAGTTTAGAGAAATCATTCACTGAGAGAAGAGTGAAAAGGACTGTGTAATGTGGAGGAGAAGTGCAGTGTAGCTTTGGGTCAGTGAACTCTACAGGCTTTAAGACCCAGCTGAGTCAGTTATCTGTGATTGGGACTCCTGACATCAGGTTAATTCCTGAGGTATGAGGCGTGTCTCCTGTTTGAATAAGTGTGCAGACTGTAGCTGAATTAAAAAGATGGAATTATTGGTGTTTAATGGTGAACACATTGTGTAACAGTGCTGAGACAGCAGAGTACAGTCAAACCTTGGATTGCGAGCATGATTCGTCCCGGAAGCGTGCTCGTAATCCAAAGCACTCGTATATCAAAGCGATTTCCCCATAAGAAATAATGGAAACTCAGATGATTCGTTCCAAAACCCAAAAATATTCTTATACATAATAATGATTAACACAAAATACCATTTTATATTTTTATTATTTAAATTTAATATAAAGTAATCCAATTTATTAATTATTGTGTAGGACGACATTCACTGTTACTAATGGAATCACTGCTGTCTGTTGGCTCGCCGGAATCTTTTTCTTTTTGTACGACATTAACAAGGAACCTATCCAGTGACACTCGCTTTTGCCTCCTTTTAAGGATTCCTCCTACGCGGAAATGTGACATTGCATTGCCGTTAAACAGATTCATCGCTCGCACTGCTACAGTCTTACTCGGGTGGTGCTTTTCTACAAAATTTTGCGCTGTTTCCAACATTTTACACGCCTCCCTAATCTCATTTGAAGTGAGGGATTTCTCTGTCTTTTTCTCCTCCCTGATCAATGGGCTGGAGTAATGGAGTGGTGTTGGGAGGAAGGAACTTGACCTTAATGAACTCAAATTCCTCCAGTATGTCATCCTCAAGGTCTGGAGGATGAGCAGGGGCATTATCCATAACCAGCAAGACTTTGAGTGGAAAAAGGGAAAAAGTTCTAAAAGGTATTTCTTCACTGCATGACCGAAGACCTCGTTGATCCACTCACCGAACAAGATACGAGTGACCCAAGCCTTGCTGTTGGAGCTCCACATAACGTTTAACTGGCTCTTCTGCACCCTTGCATTTCTTGAAGGCTTGTGGATTCACGGAATGATACACGGGCAGGGGCTTGACTTTGAAAGCGCCACTTGCATTAGCACAAAACAAGAGGGTGAGACGGTCTTTCATGGGCTTCTGACCAGGAATTGCATTCTCTTCTGCTGTAATGTAGGTCCTCTTTGGCATCTTTTTCCAAAAAAGCCCCGTGTCATTGCAGTTGAAAACTTGTTGCGGCAGGTAACACTCGTAAACCATGAGCTTCTGGAAATCGGCAACGAAAAGAAAAAAAGAAAAGCAGCGTATACGTACCACTCGTATTGCAAGACCTCGCTCGTATATCATGTTAAAATTTATTACAACTTTTTGCTCGTCTTGCGGAACACTCGCAAACCAAGTTACTCGCAATCCAAGGTTTGACTGTATTAATTATTGCTGATATTTCTGTTCTAATTACAGAATGATGGAGGGAAAGAGATCAGACTCACCAGAATCCAGCTGTGTGTCCATGAAGAGTGACCGGTCAGTGGGTGTTCCACTTAACTTCAGAGACGGAGCCAGTTCTCCTGATATGAGGTCAGTACAGTGAGGTGTTTTACAGCAGTGTTCCACCTGATCAAACTCACTGGTCTCATTATGAAGCCCTTCATGAGCTTTATCAGGTGTTGAAGCAGTAAAACACTAAAGTGTGCAGTGCTGCAGCTCTCGGACTGGCAGTGAGGAAAACTGCTTTAAGAGTTCAGTTCAGCCTGCAGTCCCTGAGCTGGAGGGTCTGTGGTGCTACACAACAACATTTACATCTGGGACATTAATGACTAGACCACTATTTTTTCATAAACATGTTAGTGTCAGTGAGGAAACCCTGAAATCAGTGTATTGTGTTAAGAGGATAGTGTTAAATATCTGTCTCTGTATGTATTAGTGTGTTGTGCAGCTATGAATACATATAGTCTATATTACATCATGTGTTTTATTTGTTCACAGACCACAAAAGAAGAAATCAAACATCTGCAGAAATCAGCTGGACTCCATATTCAAGGTGTGTGTGTCTTTTTAATGTGTGTAACTTGTGTGTGAGTAGGTTGCTGTGGTAATAGAAAGAGACCTTTCTTCTTTTCATAAAATAAAAGCATCTCTCAATGTGTAACATTCTAATATTTAGATGTGTTCCTGTGTGTTTCTAAACAGGAGCTGGAACACAAAGTCATCACTCTGATAAAGAATGAATTGAAGAGGTTTAGGAAGCTCCTGAGTCCAGATTACCCAGCATGCTCTGAGAGGGAGGTGGAGGATGAGGAGGATCTGCACAGTGTCAGAGAGGGAGCGCTGAAGATCACACTGCACGTCCTGAAGAACATGAACCACACAGATCTCGCTAACACACTGCACAACAGTAAGAGTTCTGAGTCATGGCTTTATTCCATCAGGTTCACTTTAGAGAGAGGAAATAGTTTTAGATATGAACACCTTTATTTTGAAGTTTGAGTTTAGTATCATGTACATCTGGTGCTTTTCTGTTCTGTTCGTGGTCCAGTTTGTGATTACTCTGTAAACTGGTCCTGTTCCTTCAATAATATTTAGTCCATGAATCAGGAATGAACAGCAGCATTTGAAAGAATTTTACGTTTTATATTGTGCTCAGTGATTTTGCATTAAAACATGTTATTACTTTGTTTATTAGAGTCTGTGGCTTCTGTGTATCAGACAGAGCTGAAATCCAGCCTGAGAGAGAAGTTTAAAAGAATTAATGAAGGAATCTCACAGCATGGAAGCTCAGCACTTCTGAATGAGATCTATACAGATCTCTACATCACAGAGGGTTGGAGTGGAGACGTCAATAACGAACATGAGGTGAGACAGATTGAGACAGCGTCCAGGAGACCAGCAACACAGGAGACGCCCATCAAATGTAACGAGCTCTTTAAAGACAAGTCCATCAGAAGAGTGCTGACTAAAGGAGTTGCTGGAATTGGAAAAACAGTCTCTGTGCAGAAGTTCATTCTGGACTGGGCTGAAGGAAAAGCAAATCAGGACGTCACCTTCATGTTTCCACTTCCCTTTCGAGAGCTGAATCTGATGAAGCAGAGAAATCTCAGTCTGATGGAGCTTCTTCATCACTTTTTCCCAGAAATGAGAGAACTAGAATTACCAGACTGTGACTCCTACACAGTGGTGTTGATCTTTGATGGTCTGGATGAGTGTCGACTTCCTCTAAATTTCCAGAAGAATGAGAGATTGTGTGATGTGACAGAGTCAGCCTCGGTGGATGTGCTGCTGACAAACCTCATCAAGGGGAACCTGCTTCCCTCTGCTTTCCTCTGGATAACCTCTCGACCAGGAGCAGCCAATCAGATCCCTCCTGAGTGTGTAGACCAGGTAACTGAGGTACGAGGCTTCAGTGATCCTCAGAAAGAGGAGTACTTCAGGAAGAGGATCAGTGATCAGAGCCTGGCCAATAAAATCATCACACGCATGAAGTCTTCAAGAAGCCTCTACATCATGTGCCACATCCCAGTCTTCTGCTGGATCTCAGCCACTGTTCTAGAGAGAATGTTGGGTGAAGCAGAGAGTGGAGAGGTCCCCAAGACTCTGACTCAAATGTTCACACACTTCCTGATCTTTCAGATCAAACACAAGGACCAAAAGTACCATCAGAAATGTGACCCTGATCCTCAGCAGACCAGAGAGAGTATCCTGGCACTGGGGAAACTGGCTTTCCAACAGCTGGAGAAAGGAAACCTGATCTTTTATGAGGAAGACCTGAGAGAGTGTGGCATTGATGTTGGAGAAGTGGCAGTGTACTCAGGAGTGTGTACCCAGATCTTCAGAGAGGAGTTTGGGCTTCACCTGGGGAATGTGTTCAGCTTTGTACATCTAAGTGTTCAGGAGTTTCTGGCTGCTTTATACACATTTCTCCACTTTATTTTTAGAAAGACAAATGTGTTAGTGGAGCAACGCACTGGACTTTTCCATTTCTTCAGCAAGTCAACCATGTCCGATTTCCTCAGGACTGCAGTGGACAAGGCCTTACAGAGTGAGAATGGACACCTGGACCTGTTCCTCCGCTTCCTTCTGGGTCTCTCACTGGAGTCCAATCAGGCTCTCTTACGAGGCTTAATGCCTCAGACAGGAAGTAGCTCTCACAGCAAACAGGAAACAGTCGAGTACATCAAGGAGAAGATCAGGGAGAATCCATCTCCAGAGAAATCCATCAATCTGTTCCACTGTCTGAATGAACTGAATGATCATTCTCTAGTGCAGGAAGTACAGACTTACCTGAACAGAGAAGGTAGCAGTCGTCTCAGTGGAACCAGACTCTCTCCTGCTCAGTGGTCAGCTCTGGTGTTTGTGTTACTGAACTCGGATCAGGAGCTGGATGAGTTTGATTTGAGGAAATATGACCCATCAGAGGAATGTCTTCTGAAGCTGCTGCCAGTGGTCAAAGCCTCCAGAAAAGCTTTGTGAGTATTTTTATTTATAAATGTATTACTGCATGGTTTGTTATTTTAATGTAACACTGAACTGCACTGTTTGGATTAATGCTTGTTAATAGTTACTCTAATTAGCGTTAAACAAACCTCTGGTACTGTTACATGTCAGGATTTCCCCTTGAAGCAGCGTGCTCTTAGCACAAATGCGCTAGCACCTGCTTTTATGTTGTTGACAGTAGTGACATTTGAACACATGTGTTTATGTTTCTGTCATGTCTCCTCCCTGTTCTGTCATTGGCTGGGATTTCACATGTGTCTGAATCGCCCTCAGCTTTGAGCATTTACGACACCGATCATGTCTACACACATATACCGTGCACCTCCCAGCACACAACGCGGAATATTATAGTAGAATAGAAAAGAAACTACGATAGATAACCATAGTCATAGTTCAGGTCATGTTTCATGGTTCATGTTTAGATTCATAGTCATAGTTCATGTCATGTTTCATGTTTAGGTTCGTTAGTTTAGTTCACGCTGGTTTCTCCGCTGCCAGTCCCTCGCTGTAGCTTATGTTTCATGTTTTGTATCTCGACCCTGTTTTCCGTGTCCACGACCTTGATTCCTGCCTAGCCCTGTGTATGCCTGTTTGCCGATCGTCGGACCTTTTGCCTGTTTTTGGATTACGTTTTGGACCACGTTTTGGATTTGTCTGCCTGTCTGTCTCCTAAATAAAACTGTTATCCTGCGCTTGCATCCGTCTGAACTTCCTCACGTCACGATACGTGACAGAATATTCTGCCTATCATGGATGCAGCAGGAGAACGGAGAGGATGCAGAACCCGGAAGTCCATGCCAATCATCCCCGCCTTGGACTCGATACAGTTTCCACAAGAGACTTTCGTGGTCCTTCCCGATCGGTATGATGGGTTCTTTGGCTACCCGGACTATTTTTTGGTAGATTGTCAGTTCTATTTCTCCAGCCTGTTTGACCCGAAGCCAGAGAAGAAGCAATGGATAAGGTTCATGGTGTCCCGGTTTTTTGGCCCAGCTCGCAATTGGGTGCAGCGATTAGCAGCTATGAGATCCCGGGAACTGGAGAACAGTAGGCAATTCATGGACCTGTTTTTGAAGGAGTTTGGAGAACCAGGGCAGAGCTACAACCTGGATAAGCTGTTGAAGGGAGTCAATGTGGCGAACAAGGCTGACCTACCGTTCCACATGCATCATGAGTGGATGAACCACCAAGTGTATGTTAACACGGACAACCGAGCTCTGCTCATGTCCAAGCCTGCTGACCCAGTTGACCAAGTTCCGCTCATGTCCAAGCCTGCTGACCCGGCCAACCAAGTTCCATTCACGTCCAAGCCTGCTGACCCAGTTGACCAAGTACCGCTCATGTCCAAGCCTGTTGACCCGGCCGACCAAGTTCCGTTCATGTACGAGCCTGCCGACCAAGTTCCATTCACGTCCAAGCCTGCCGACCCGGCCAACCAAGTTCTGCCCATGCCCAAGTCTGCCGACACGGCCGACCAAGTTCTGCCCATGCCCAAGTCTACTGACCCAGCTGCCCAAGCTCCGCTCAAGCCCAAGTCTACCGACATGGCTGACCAAGATCCGCTCAATCCTGAGGTTAACCTGGTGACCTCAGTGCCCCCGTATGAGGTAATCTCCCACCCTCCCTCCCCTGTAATGGATCTTGTTCGGTCTGCCCGCTCTGCTGAGGACACTGCTCGGCACCCCTGTTCAGCCAAGAGCGTCACTCAGCACTCCTGCACCACTGGGTACGGCACTCTGTTTCCCTGCTCAGCTGAGGTCGTCGCTCTGCCTTCGTGCTCGGCTGAGGTCGTCGCTCTGCCTTCCTGCTCGGCTGAGGTTTTCTCTATGCCATCCTGCTTCGCAGAGGACGTCGCTCTGCCCATATGTTCCGCTGAAGACGTCGTTCCTCTTAGTTGCGGCGCGCCATGTGTCACTCCCCCTTCCTGCTCCACGGAGGACTTCGTTTCCCCCTCCTGCGTTGCGGAGAGCTTCGTTCATCCCTTTGGACTCACAGAGACCCACGCTCTTCTCCCTGGCCTCGCAGGGGACCTTGCTTCGATTTCCTGCACTGCTGAGTACAGCGCTCTGTTTCCATGCTCCGCTGAGGACTTCGCTCGGCCTGCCTGCTTGGCTGTGGTCATCACTCTGCCTTCCTGTTTCGTCGGGGACGTCGCTCCGCTTCCCTGTTCCGCCATGGATGTCACTATGCTTTCCTGCTCTGCTGTGAATGTCGCTCTGCTTTCATGCTCCGCTGAGGACGTCGCTCTGCTTTCATGCTCTGACGAGGACGTTGCTCTGCTTCCCTGCTCTGCCGTGTACGTCGCTCTGCTTTTTTGTTTTGTCAAGGATGCTGTGCGGTCTCCTGGCTCTGCTTGGGACATTCTGCCCAGGGGACCGGGGCCGCCAATGGAGATGAATGTTTCAGGGCACTCTGTGAGGAGTGTCCTTGGGGGGGGTTCTATCACGATTTCCCCTTGAAGCAGCGTGCTCTTACAGTGAGGTGAAAAAAGTATTTGATCCCCTGGTGATTTTGTACGTTTGCCCACTGACAAAGAAATGATCATTCTATAATTTTAATGGTAGATTTATTTGAACAGTGAGAGACAGAATAACAACAAAAAAATCCAGAAAAACGCATGTCAAAAATGTTATAAATTGATTTGCATTTTAATGAGGGAAATATGTATTTGACCCCTCTGCAAAACATGACTTAGTACTTGGTGTTAAAACCCTTGTTGGCAATCACAGAGGTCAGACGTTTCTTGTAGTTGGCCACCAGGTTTGCACACATCTCAGGAGGGATTTTGTCCCACTCCTCTTTGCAGATCTTCTCCAAGTCATTAAGGTTTCGAGGCTGACGTTTGGCAACTTGAACCTTCGGCTCCCTCCACAGATTTTCTATGGGATTAAGGTCTGGAGACTGGCTAGGCCACTCCAGGACCTTAATGTGCTTCTTCTTGAGCCACTCCTTTGTTGCCTTGCCCGTGTGTTTTGGGTCATTGTCATGCTGGAATACCCATCCACGACCCATTTTCAATGCCCTGGCTGAGGGAAGGAGGTTCTCACCCAAGATTTGACGGTACATGGCCCCGTCCATCGTCCCTTTGATGCGGTGAAGTTGTCCTGTCCCCTTAGCAGAAAAACACCCCCAAAGCATAATGTTTCCACCTCCATGTTCAATGGTGCGATGGTGTTTTTGGGGGGTCATAGGCAGCATTCCTCCTCCTCCAAACACCGCGAGTTGAGTTGATGCCAAAGAGCTCCATTTTGGTCTCATCTGACCACAACACTTTCACCCAGTTGTCCTCTGAATCATTCAGATCAATGCAACTCCACGAGGTGAGATCTTGCATGGAGCCCCAGGCCGAGGGAGATTGACAGTTCTTTTGTGTTTCTTCCATTTGCGAATAATCGCACCAACTGTTGTCACCTTCTCACCAAGCTGCTTGGCCATGGTCTTGTAGCCCATTCCAGACTTGTGTAGGTCTACAGTCTTGTCCCTGACGTCCTTGGAGAGCTCTTTGGTCTTGGTCATGGTGGAGAGTTTGGAATCTGATTGATTGCTTCTGTGGACAGATGTCTTTTATGCAGGTAACAAACTGAGATTAGGAGCACCCCCTTTAAGAGTGTGCTCCTAATCTCAGCTCGTTACCTGTATAAAAGACACCTGGGAGCCGGAAATCTTTCTGATTGAGAGGGGGTCAAATACTTATTTCCCTCATTAAAATGCAAATCAATTTATAACATTTTTGACATGCCTTTTTCTGGATTTTCTTGTTGTTATTCTGTCTCTCACTGTTCAAATAAATCTACCATTAAAATTATAGACTGATCATTTCTTTGTCAGTGGGCAAACGTACAAAATCAGCAGGGGATCAAATACTTTTTTCTCTCACTGTTGCACAAATGCGCGAGCACCTGTTTTTCCGTTGTTGACAGTAGTGACATTTGAACACGTGTGTGTGTGTTTGTTTCCGTCATTAGCTGGGATTTCACATGTGTCTGAATCGCCCTCAGCTGTGAGCATTTACGACACTGATCATGTCCACATATATACCGCGCGCCTCCCAGCACACAATGTGGAATATTATAGTAGAATAGAAAAGAAACTACGATAGATAACCATAGTCATAGTTCATGTCATGTTTCATGTTTAGGTTCGTTAGTTTAGTTCACGCTGGTTTCTCCGCTGCCAGTCCCTCGCTGTAGCTTATGTTTCATGTTTTGTATCTCGACCCTGCTTCCGTGACCACGACTTTGATTCCTACCTAGCCCTGTGTATGCCTGTTTGCCGATCGTCTGACCTTTTGCCTGTTTTTGGATTATGTTTTGGATCACGTTTTGGATTTGTCTGCCTGTCTGTCTCCTAAATAAAACTGTTATCCTGCGTTTGCATCCGTCTGAACTTCCTCATGTCACGATACGTAACATTACAGAAGATTGTTTCACTTTTTACACTAACACGTTACGTCTGCACTGAGATCTGGGCCATATGGACAAAACCTTATATCACCATTTATTACCTTTTCTCTAAAACTGATGAAAATGATCTCTACAAAATAACTGCATGTATTCATGACTGCTTTTTGATCATTTTGTGAATTAAACACCAGTGAAAGGCACATTTTCTTTTCTCCTTTTACTTGAAAGTGACATTGAACAGAACTTCACTATGGAGAGCAAGAAAAACATAACACTGTCACCATGGGAACAGTATGAATACAACGTGTGTGTGTGTGTGTGAGTTAAAGGTACAGGAGCAGTGTAACTGTGTAACTACAGTGCATATTAAATTGTTTTAGACATTTTAAAGCTCACACATCTGATGTTATTTTTTTATTTATGCTATGCTAACAGAAAGAATAAGTTAATATTACCTTTCTTACATTTTATTGCCTGTTTCTGTTCTGTTTCACCAACGAAATATTTCCAAACAAAGCCACAGCACGTCCTGCTCCTTTTTGTTCAAACAAAAAACCATCTGTTTTCAGTCCTGTAAGGATCATAGTTACTATAATAATTTATTATTATTATTATTATTATTATTATTATTATTATTATCAGTTACAACGATCCTTCAATGAAAACAGATGGGTTTTTTGTTTGATCAAATGCTTTATTATGATAAAGCATTTGTTTATAATAATTGTAGTAGTAGTAATAATAATAATAATAATAATAATAATAATAATAGTAGTAGTAGTACTGATGTGGTGTCCTGTCCTCTGATTTCTGTGTGTAAGAGAACACACTCACATTTCTGTTACATGGTACACTTTAGCTGGATTATGGCTGTGTTTGTGGTCAGAGTTCTGATATTTCATCATTTCTCTTCCAGGCTGTGGGGGTATAATCTGACAGAGGAAAGCTGTAGAGTTCTGTCCTCAGTTCTCAGCTCAAACTCCTCCAGTCTGAGAGAACTGGACCTGAGTCACAATAACTTGCAGGATTCGGGAGTGAAGCTGCTCTCTGCTGGACTGGAGAATCCACACTGTACACTGGAGACACTGAGGTACACACACACACACCCCAACAATAGTAATAATAATAGTAGTAGTAATAATAATAATTGTACTGATGTGGTGTCCTGTCCTCTGATTTCTGTGTGTAAGATAAACACACACATTTCTGTTACATGGTAAACTTTAGCTGGATTATGGCTGTGTTTGTGTGTTTGAGGTCAATGTTCTGATATTTCATCATTTCTCTTCCAGGCTGTGGGAGTGTAATCTGACAGAGGAAAGCTGTAGAGTTCTGTCCTCAGTTCTCAGCTCAAACTCCTCCAGACTGAGAGAACTGAACCTGAGTAACAATAACCTGCAGGATTCAGGAGTGAAGTTGCTTTCTGCTGGACTGGAGAATCCACACTGTACACTGGAGACACTGAGGTACACACACACACACACACACACACACACACACACACACACACACACACACACACACACACAGAGCAGAGTTTTAATAAACACAGCTACATCCAGTTTCCATCTGTGTTGAGTGTAATTGTAGTGATGTGATATATTGTCATTCTTGTGTGTGTGAGATGGAAAGTAAATGTTCTGTATATAAAGATTTTGTGTAGTTGATGTTTTCAGAGCTAAAACTGAGTGTGTTAAGTGTGAGAATGTTTTTGTTTTGCAGCATGTATAAATGCAGTATTACAGATGAAGGTTTTGCTGCTCTGGCTTCAGCTCTGAGGTCAAACTCCTCATCACTCCTGAGAGAACTGAATCTGAAGGGTAATAATCCAGGAGAATCAGGAGTGAAGCTGCTCTCTGATCTACTGAAGGATCCACACTGTAAACTGGAGACATTATAGTGAGTTACTGACTTACTATCTCTTTACTCTACTCTACTGTATCATACTGAATAATGTGTGTGTGTTGGTGTTTATGCTGATGTTGTGAGTTTACACTGATGCTCTTCTGTCTTTCAGCATTAAGAAGCACAAACTCACCAGGACTGTTGTATGACAGGAGTCTCATCTCAAACCTCTTCTCCAGGATAAAGCAGTTTTGGTGAAGAGTTAGAAGCCGTCCCACATTTCCAGCAGTTTGGGAGCTAAATCATTAAACTTAAAGGGACAGAGCAGATACAAAGCCAAGAACAGGCAGAAGGTAATACACAGGAGAAATCAACACACGTATTGAAATATCTGCTGTACCAAGCAACAGCAAGGATCTGCCCCGGGGATGGAGACTGACGAGGCTTAAGTACACGTCCGGAAATGTACAGCTGACTGATCTCAAAGCACGAGGCAGGAGCAGGCATGTAAATGGTAAATGGTCTGCACTTATATAGCGCTTTTTTAACCTTAGTGGTTCCAAAGCACTTTACACTGTCTCACATTCATGAGGTTTGTGCCAATGAGTAGATGTGAAAATACAGTGGAAAATTTCCCTTGCAACCTGCCAACCTTTGCTGTGTCATGAACACAGTGGTCAACCCAGGAGAAAAGTGCCTATGCAACAGTGTGTGTTCAGCATGCATGGAGGCACTGGTTCTGTACATAGTGTTACATGAAATAAAACCAGAAATAACACAAATCAATACCCTTGTGCGCATCTCTCTAATGGCCTGATGAGGTCCATGTCAATTCTTTCAACTCAGACCTTGAATAAAGGTAATGGGCACAATGGTGCTATTGGGGTGGCCAGTGGATTTGCAGCTGAAATTAGTAGCCTGGTAACAATTGCTTCCACAGCTCCTTTTTGATGCACCAGTCGACTTAACACTACCCATATGAGTTGATGTTTGGCCAAAAACCTAAGCTACCAGTGGATAGTTTGCTTGATGGTAGTGAGGAAAGGGAAGGAGATAGTGCCCATTCAGATTGGGTGGCCCAACACCAAAAGTATTTGACCTCCATTTATACCAGTTCCCGAAGGCACTTTGAGACTGTGGTCATTCACCGTAGGACCAATTGCCCTGACTCAATAACAATACTACCCCCTCGCACTTTAGTGTATTGTAAGAATCCTTTTCATGGTTGCCGTAAGATTCAGGTTGTCTGGCACTCCACTGTGTTTGAGATTGTAGCCTACATTGATGAAGTGGGAATGCTGTATTAGATCAGACCACATGGAGAAGATGGCCCCATTAAAACTGTCCATTGCTCAGAACTTAAGCCTGTTCTTACCTGGCAAAAATATGCCAGGTAAACCAGTGGGTCAGGTTTACTGGCCCTTTCCAGCCCCAGGAGAGAGTAGAGCCAGAAGGACCTAGAATTGGAGATTATTCACAAGTGGCCATAGTCCACACGAGAATGGGTGTAAGGAACTGTTGGGTCAAGTGTATGTTGATTCTAGTTCTCAGCCCTCAGCGCTTCAGTCTAGTCCAACAGGGGTACAAAATGATTACTTTCTTATGAGTATAGGTTTATCTTTTGTGTCTCAACCCCAGGTGACCACACGAGAGCAAGAGTTGAAATTAGAAACTTCTCTAGATCTTCATGTAGCTCAGTCACTTGTTACGGCCCAGTCTAGGTTGAGTAACCAGCTCAGGATTCAATTGGATTGATCTTTAAATAAGGGGAAACCAGGAATTACAATGCAAACAAGGTTTTGTGAAAAAGGTTGTGGTATATTGTAACAGACAATATATACATATAATGGTACAAATGAACCAATCCAGGTGTATCTTCAGGGTGCGCCAAGGCCAAAATAATAAGCAAAAGTATTCTGTTGTTTAGTTAGCTAGCTTACCTAAAAGGAATATAAAGAAAATACATGTATACTTCCCTAACTACCTAAGCAAAGAAACAGAGAAAAAAGGACCCTCTCCCAAAAGAAATGGCAGCCACACCCCTACTGCCAGTGAACCAATTGAACATGTATACAAAGGTGAAGAGAATGTACAATAATTGGGTGAGACATGAGGACTGCAGATGTGTCCAGAGCAATAAACTGCAATGTCTGTAATGTAAGACACCTAAGAAAGTGCTGCGGGGAGACAGGAGGACAGCTGATTGTCCTTGCATTGGAAAATTACACGTAACCATCTGTCCTCCCCAGATGTGATCTAGAACTTGCAAATGCCTTGATGGAAGAGTGGAGTAACATCTCACAGAAAGAATGGACAAATCTGGTGCAGTCCATGAGGATGAGATGCACTGTAGTACTTAAAGCAGCTGGAGGCCACCAAATACTGACTGTTACTTTTAATATTGACCCCCCCCCATGACATTTCTGTTCATCAAATGTCTGTTAAACATGTTCAGTTTATGCATCAGTTGTTGAAATTGGAAATAAATTTGCTGTAAATAAAAATATTTTAATTTGAGAGGATGTTTCTTTTATTGCTGAGTATATGTATTTCCATATCCTTCCTGACGGCTATATATATATAGGCTCTATTTCACACTCTGATAACTTACACATTTGAACGTCACTATTTAATTTAAAAAGAGAGAGAGATTACAACTAGGTTTGTCATTTTAGCTGTTATTTATCTATTATCTATATCAGAACCAATGGCACCAAAATAGACAATTTCCTAAAATAGGGCTTACAGTAATATTGTTGTCATAATTACCAGTATGCAGAATAACGGCATAAATGATGAAGAAATGCCAGTATAGAGTGTTAGATGCTCGGGATTACAATTATATTTAGCTGCGTTTTGGGTACAGTGTTGCATATAAAAATAAATAAAGGTCAACTCAAAGATTTTTAGACTTGCATAAGGTCTTGCATAGGTGTTGCTTTGCTGGAACTCTTTAGCGTTGTCTCTCTTAGTCCAGTCCCGAATCGTGTGGGTAGATTCGGTTTAGCTCAGGTTAATGCCGCGCGACGTGCGCAGCAACACGAGAGGTTTAAATAACTAGTCACCACTCTCTTAATTGCTGACAGCAGGCAACACTTGACTCAATGGTAGTGTCCATGCGCATCTCAAGCTCGTGTTCGTGCACGCTGTCGCCTCAGCGCCCTCTGCTGGCGCTATCGTGACAGTTTGTTTTAAATTGTTTTTAAACTGTGTAAATTTTGTATGCTCAGAAAGGATATTTTCTAAAAATGTTGTCTTCAACCTGAATGTATTTTTTTCCAACATTCATACATCATACAGAATTCATACAAGAGGAAAATATGTGAAAATATAAAACAGTCTGGATATATTTACATTTATTCATTTAGCAGACGCTTTTATTCAAAGCGACTTACAAATGAGAAAATGTGACTGAATGTGGCAGATGTGTTAGAATTGTAGACATTTTATGTATGTGTACATATGTGCATGATTAATGTGTAATCCTTCTGTCGAGAAATGAGCAGACTGTTGTCTGTGAAATAATCGATACATTTATTGCATATATGGTTGAGAAAAACACTGTGATGTGTATAAAATTTCTACACTCCCTCGACAATGCATGATAACGTTTGTGTTCTTTTACTGAAATAAATATTATGACATTTAAGACCATCTGAGTTATTCTTTTGTGGAGGCTAAAGTGTCGATGAAGAAAGTGTATTACACACCTTCAAATGCGGGGTCTTTTGGTGGTAAAAACGTTTAAAAGACGCTTTACACGCTTTACACGCTTATGGTATTGATATGCAGTTTCAGGCCGATCTGGTCGATATGTCTGCATACGCCAAGGAAAACGACAACGTTCATTTTCTGTTGACGCGCATAGACATGTTTAGTAAATATGCGAGGACTCAGGTTTTAAAAAAAACAAATCCGGTGTCGAGGTGTCTAAAGCGTTCCAATCTATACTGGATGAGGGCAGGGTGCCCCGTAAACTACAGACAGATAATGGGAAATAATTTTTTAATGAACATTTTCAAAACATGACAAAAAAGTACACCATTCACACATTTTGCAACAGCCACCGATTTAAAAGCGTTCATCGTCGAACTGTTTAACAGAACCTTAAAAGGGCGGATGTGGAGATATTTAACTGCTACAAACTCCAAACGCTATATCGATATTCTACAAGACATCACGGATGGATACAACGCCAGCTATCACAGGAGCATTAAGATGAGACCTATTGATGTGAACAAAGAAAATGAATCTGCCGTGTATAAAAACCTATATGGACCTAAAGACGGGTCCACCGTAACCCCCAAATTTAAATATAAAGTCGACGACATGGTTAGAATTTCTAAAGTAAGATGTCCGTTCAGAAAAGGTTATAAAGAAAACTATACACACGAGTTTTTCACTATAACAGAATGCACATCACGCGAACGTCCCGTCTATAGGTTGTGTGATTATGACGGCGATGTCATCGATGGTGTTTTTTATGAAGAGTAATTACAAAAAAAAAAAATTGTGAATGTTTTGAAAACAAAACATTTAAAGTGGAAAACGTTTTAGACAAGAAGAAACAAGGCAGAAAAACATTGGTTTTGTCACAATGTAGCTGCGGCGACGACGTGCACGTAGAGCTGGAGAGCACTCGTGTGCACGAACCAGAGCGAGCACATGCTCGCGCGTTACATAGAGACTTTGTTTACAAAGAACATGCACGTTTATTTCGGTTTGGTTTCCACCCTGTTCAGTCATTGGTTGATTTTCGAGGGAGTGTAATGATTGGTACCAGCTGTCAGCACTCGAGGAAATCACAGCTGTTTTTTAAACCCCTCGCGTTGCTGTGCACTTGGTGCAGTATTATATATTGATTGGGGGTAATAATGCCTCGTGGTAATGTTTCCATGTTCTGCTCTGGTTTTGTGTTTCCTGTCATAGTCCTAGTTAAATGATTTCCATGTCTATTTTCTTGTTTCCTGCCATAGTTAAGTGGCAGATGAGTATTTGTTGAAGTGGGTAATTGTGATAAGCAGTAGTGGTTCCAAGTCTTGTTCTAAGTTTCAAGTTTCATGCTTCAGTTCGAGTTCTTGTTTAGACCTTGGTTCCTGTTTGCTTGTACACTGACTGTAGTTAGAAGACTTTGATCCTGCACTTACTTCCAGTCCCAGTCTCGTTGCGTAACAGGTTTTGGTTAGATAGCTCGGATGTGTGACTACCTACCAAAAGCTTCCTTAAGAAAATTACCGTCAATGGTGATGATCAACACGCATAATTCAAGACTCCCGGGTGAACACTGGTTCTCCATCTACATAAACGAGATCGGCATGGGTTGTTTTTTTGACAGCTTTGGTAATAAACCGATGACTATCGTTTTCTGCAGAATATCAAAAGCTCTCTAAACTGCAATTCTAGAGTGGTTCAGCAGTACAAGTCCCAAGATTTTTCATTTTTCATAATTGTGTGTTTTTTCTCAATCACATGGTAAAGGGGTATGATTATGACCATGTGATTTTTTTATACTGGTGATCTTATTAAAAATGACCAGATATCTGTTTTTATGAAAACTAAAAGTTCATTGTAATAAATGTTTTCAAATGTATTCATTGTGTTCAGACAGGTGAAATGTTTGTCTAATACTAGATTTTTTTTTTTTTCAATAAAAAACATTTCTTATTCTTTTGACTTTTTATTATACATGTGTCACATCCAGCAATACAGATAATATCATAAACATTAGATAACTCATGGATTTAAAAACTTAGCCACTGACTCACATCAAGAGCGGGTTATTTGAATACTGGGCCATCTGAATAATTTGATTGTGTGCTCTGCAGTATTTTCTGTTTTTTATGCTTCTTAGACGAGATGGTTATAGGGAAGTCAATTTGGTTTTGAAAGAGATAACATAACGTATCTGACATAATGGTTTGGAACCGTTGAGTATGGTATGTTTAAAGTAGCAAAAGCCTCCAGAAATTCGAGCCAGCTGACAGGTCTTCGGGCATCAGAAATCTTTTGCGGTGCCATGATGACTTTAACTAAATCGAGCATGTGTGAACCAGGGGTTGTTTTGCCTTTAAACACAAACTCCCCTGAATCATCCCAATATGTGACCTCTTTCGTTTTAGATATTTTATCTAAAATGTAGTGAGTGTTTTTTTTTTTTACACACCTGTGGAACATTCTTCAAAACACCGTCCACCATGTTATCTAAAGCGTCGTGGGGGTTTACGCTGGGCGGTGCAGATGGCTTTTCTTTTTCAGTGTGATCAGTCTGCGGAAGTGTTAATGTGCTGTTTTCACGGTCCCCTTGTCTGGCAAGTGTTAAAAAGCGCTGTAAAACACTTGTGTACAGCTTCGTGTTTTTCATAATTGTCCAAGTCAGATTGGTGCAAAGTATTTCTTATAGCTATGTCCAAATCATTCTCCACAACCTGCTGAATAGAATCACGGGGGTTTCCAGTCTTTAGTTTATCCAACTGATGCTGCGGGACTAAAAACATCTATGAATACTCCATTCCTGTTATCTAGAAGCAATCAGGTTGGAGATGAAAGGAATAGCGATGCTTAAGAGCGGTAGAAGAAAGCCCCCCTGTTGGTTTAATACATATCTCTTTCTTTTAACACCAATCTTCTTATCTGCAACAAATTTGATCACGCTTTTCCTTTTTCTGAGTTTCTGGTATTGTTGTGATGTGAGAGGTATATTACCATAGAGAACATTAAGAGCTACTTCACACAATGTCGCAATGAGTTTGTCTGTGACAGTTTGTAAAATAATCCGTCTTTGTTTAGGTGTTGCTTTTAATATTTTTAAAAGCGGCAGGTTTCTACAAAGTCTGGCCGACATTTTCGCCATCTTCTTTTCTGGAGATATACCCAGGGGGTGGCGCAAGTAAATCTGTTCTGAGCCAATAGTGTTTGGGTGTTTTTGTTTTATAATCAATCAGCAGATACCCAAAAGTTTTGCTGGTTGCATTTTGGTAACACTCCATAAAAAATTTTGTGTTGCTGGGATACATTTGTCTTCCTAGAACACTGACCTGATTGGCATCTCTGGGGTTTTTAAACAACATCAGATCATTTGTGTTTAAGCTGATGGTCCTGGTGGATTTCCCTTGGCAAAATAAATTCTGCACAATATAAATAAAAGATTATTGTGATGTACATACTGGGTGAACACTTTTTCCACCTCGTTGCTCCCGCTGGCCTCTTTCATCAGACCATCAAGGATCAACAAATTAGTTGTGTTGGCGGGAAACAGAGCATCATCATTCAGAGTCTGTGGTAATCCTTCAACAAATTTTATTTTGTACATTTTCAAGAATTCATCATACAACGGTTGCCAACAATTATAAATATACACAATATTTTACATTTTTTTAGAAATCAACTGTACAGCATTTTGCAACAACATTTTTACAAAATATGACTTTGCATCTGTGTCTCAAACACCCCTATTTCCAAAAAGACTATCCAAAGCCATATGGGGGCGTTGTAACATCAGGGAGCAGCAGGCATTTGTTGTACAACATCTAAAATTTTTTAATGACTGACCTATTGTGCAGTGTGAAATGTTTTTTATTATGTACAATGGTGTCTGTGTATGCCAGTATATGATGACTATTGTCCGCCACACGACGTAGTGATCTGCAAGTCCAATCAGGGTGTCTAATCTAATGGCTTTTGAATTTACTGCGTTGAGTGTGATACCTTTGGCTTTCATACAAACCTTGCCCTTGGCAGTGCAGTAGCTGTATGTTTTTGGCCCGTCTGAGCAAAATTCGATAATGTGATCACCATCCCCAACCTCATCAGTTGAATTGCCGAGATAGGGCCCCAGCGGAGGTTCCCAATCGTCCTCTATTGATGTACAGTTCATGCTGTCTAAGTCACTGTACAACAAACTTTCGCCCAATTTGTGCATCAACTTATACAGCTCTAGATGTGAATGAGGTGTTGTAAAAGCCCCAAGTAAGATGTTGATGTCACGAGTCTGACCCCCTGTCCCATCCGCATAACACCACCGAATTAGTACTACACTGTCTGACACGAACGAAAAGTGTTTACTATCGTAACCATCGCCGAATATATGTTGTGTAAACTGGTCCGGATCCGAAATTAGTTCTGTACACGGCAAGTTTTCACGCATGGAGAAACGACCCCAAAGTGAGTTCAGCAGAAGTTTGTTAATAGAACGCTGTGCTGGGTTATCTTATCAACATCCATCTTAATCCCCTCTTTCTCAAAGTAATCTGAGATGTAGGATTCCTTGTCTGCATCTGTCACAATGTGTGCGGGGAACTCACTGGCCTCTTGTTTGTATTGTAAAAATGTTTTAACATAATCACAAAACAAAGTTTCTGACCATTGTGGAAAATGCCACACCTCGTCCACTTTTGTTACAACATAACCCTTTTCCACACCTTTCAACAGCTCAATGCTGACCCAACAGCCTGAAATCGCTCTTTCCTCATCAGTATGGCCACATGGGTCTGTCTGATTCTGATGTTCGGCACATGTACGACAGAGTGGAAATATAAGCTTACCACCAGTCCTATAGGGAAGGACAGGGTGAAGCAGTTTTCGTGGTGGCAGCACTGTAGCTTTGACAAACCCATAATAATTTTCAAGAGGTTCAAAATCCTTGAAAATTATTTGTAGATGTCCTATGGGGTAACATTTTTTGGCCTGGCAAAAGGGATACAAGCTTGTAAAGTCGACATATCTTATTTTTTTTTTTTACCAATGTCGGCTTTGTGATACAATTTGTATTCGTTAGTATGACCACCAAATAGAGCGTTGCACGGATTCAATCTTTCAGGATGTGTGTAAGTCGACATAAAGGCCATTACAGCGACATCGGTCAGTTTAACGTTATTCCAATCACACTCCCACATTACCTCAACATCCAGACCATACGCTTTTTCCAGTATTTCGACTTTGTAATCAAATTGTCTTCTGAGCAAGCCATAGGGCACTTTTGATAATGGATGTAAATGTTTGGGGTTATAACGACAATCATGCCCCTGAAAAATACAACTGTTCAATTTGAAAGCGTATTTGACCCCATCCTTTTCAAAATAACCATCGAGATGGTATTTTCCAATCACCAGCTCACCGTGGTTTAATGCGTGCTGAATGTTTATGCCACGTGTTGTTTTGACATATTCAAACCATTCAATGGAAACGGTTGAGTATGTCTTATTCTTTTTTTTGTGTATGCGTTGTTATGGGTCAGAGCTAGGGTGTCTTTTGATAGGAAGCGGGTTTTATACATGGCCATGCAACACACTGCAAAAGTGGTGAGAGAGAGGAATAGTTTGTATATATTGTAACCTTATTTTTGACAGATGGTTTAGTGGTTAGCACGTTCGCCTCACACCTCCAGGGTCCGGGGTTCGAGTCCTGCCGGGGCCACGTGTGTGCGGAGTTTGCATGTTCTCCCCGTGCTGTGGGGTT
Source organism: Ictalurus punctatus (assembly GCF_001660625.3). Classification (NCBI taxonomy): domain Eukaryota; kingdom Metazoa; phylum Chordata; class Actinopteri; order Siluriformes; family Ictaluridae; genus Ictalurus; species Ictalurus punctatus. The sequence goes on from NC_030428.2 coordinate 3,997,908, forward strand.
TTCTCCTCCAGTCCAAAGACATGCATGATTGGCATGTCTAAAGTGTGCATAGTGTATGAATGGGTTTGTGTGTGATTGTGCCTTGTGATGGACATTCCTTGTGCCTGACGCTCCCTGGGATGGCTCCAGGTTCCCCATGAAGTGGTAGAAGATGAATGGATATTTATGTTGGCATCATAAAAAATAGTTATGTTAAATCCGGTTCCCATGCATTCCAGATACACACAGACACACGTTCTCATGTATAGTATGGTCATGTCTATTCCACACACATACACATCGAACCAAAAATATGACACACAGACACAGAGACACACGCATGCATATGACCCTGTCTATACAAGCACACACACATCCAACAAAAATATGACACACACATGAGTTCTTTCCTTTCACATAGATTGTGAAACACTCCTGAGTTAGGCCTAGGTCAATGGTTCAATTCCACACACAAACAAACACACACGCATGCACAGACACCACATACATTGCACACATGCATACGTTCCAGTCTACAAAAGTTGAGCACTCTGAGAGTCAGGCCTAGGTCAAAGGTCAACCCCATAAAACCCCGTTCCGATGTATCACACACACACACACACACACAAACACAGACACACACACAGACACACGCACGTATACCACCCTGTCTATAAAAGCACACACACATCCAACTAAAAATATGACACACACACACACACACACACACACATATAAGACTGGTGAAAAAAAATAAGCAAATGATTAATAATGAATTTCCGTACACATCCAACCAAAAAATATGACACACACACACACAAACACACTTTCTTTTCATATTATTTAAAAGGAATTTAAGTGTTATGTACTTAATTACCATAATTATGAACACAAGTTGTTAAGTTGACAATCATTTTTAAAATTACGTTGCTCCATTTAGATTTTCTCCAGTAGAATACAGCCTTTTAAACCAGGAAAAATGACTAACTTTAAGTTATAGTAACTAATTAACAATAGTAACTAAAATCCAGTGTGATTTATAATACAAATATCATACCTAACATCTCCGCAGGTTTTATAGACATAAAAGCACTGAATGAAATGAGCAATATAGACAAAAATTAAACACTCTGTGTCTACTACTTATCTCTCTCACAGAGCTATCCACAGTCCAAAGGCTGCTAATTCTGCTCAAAGAGCAAACTGACTACAATGGAGCTAGAAGGCTATATGTTTTAATGACAAAAGATTAAAAAATAAAAAAATTGATCAATACATGAAATTAGATTACACAGTGTAGTTGACGTTTACACGAAAAAGTAGAAATGCAATATTGCTTTTCTTTCCTATAAAACAAATGAAAAGCACTCTGTAGATGAGCAGATTTGTCAAATGAAACTTTTTCATTCTTTTCCACTGCTACGGTAAACTAAAGAGTAGATTTTCAAATTACACTGCTAAATATGACTAGCATTAGCTATGTGTAGTAGTGCAAAATGGTCCATCAACTGTATTAGCAGGTCTAGTGTATACACAAGTCCACTATTGGTCATATCACAATTGAGAACATTCCCAAATTCATTGCTTTAGTAAAATTAATTTGAAAGTGAAATGATACTCATGCTGAAACGTCCTTTGTATAGTATTTGTTCAGTCTACAAGTCCTCTAACACAGTCTTAACTGTCTGAATTTGTCCAGACATGTTAAATAGGTACGGACTTGACATTACTGACTTGAAGTTATCAAGCCTTAATTTCGTTAAGCTACTACTTTCTTCTAGAACTCAATTAATAGATCTTGTATGGTAGTACTACTTGTATTGTTCTCTGCTTGATAGATTGCTTTGCTTAACAATGTTTACAACTTTAAATATTTAATCAAATCAATGAATTTGAATTTTTATCTTGCAATCACAAATTTAATTAAATTGTGGTAATAGGTCCCTGAATGACTTTTTAGACAAAAGCATTGTGATTATTTCTGACTATGAGTTACCTGAGACTCTGTGTTCTCTGTGTTCTCTCTCTCTCTCTCTCTCTCTCTCTCTCTCTCTCACGCTCACACACACACACACACACACACACACACACACACACACACACACACACATATACATGCATATCCCTCTCTAACACTCCTGAGCCAGGTCAAAGATCATCACCAACCGTCATTGTCTTAACTGGTGTAGATCAAAGATTAATTTTGGTGGACAAATGTACAAACCCTCCCCCTCTGCCAGAACCGGAAGAAGGTGAAGGTGAAAGTCAGCAGCTCCATTTTGTGTTGAGGAGAAAATAAACCATTTCAGGAGTAAAAACACAGTGAGTATCTAAATCTAAAGCTATAATATATAAACACACTGAATCTGATCTGTACGTATATCTGTATCTCTAAACACTCACTAGTTTACAGAGGAACTAAACTTTGGTGTAAGGTGTTTAATAGCAGTGAATATATCACTGATCTGATCTAAGAACAGTTTAGAGAAATCATTCACTGAGAGAAGAGTGAAAAGGACTGTGTAATGTGGAGGAGAAGAGCAGTGTAGCTTTGAGTCAGTGAACTCCACAGGCTTTAAGGCCCAGCTGAGTCAGTTATCTGTGATTGGGACTCCTGACATCAGTGTAATTCCTGAGGTATGAGGCGTGTCTCCTGTTTGAATAAGTGTGCAGACTGTAGCTGAATTAAAAAGATGGAATTATTGGTGTTTAATGATGAACACATTGTGTAACAGTGCTGAGACAGCAGAGTATTAATTATTGCTGATATTTCTGTTCTAATTACAGAATGATGGAGGGAAAGAGATCAGACTCACCAGAACCCAGCTGTGTGTCCATGAAGAGTGACCGGTCAATGAGACTTCCATTTCACTTCAGAGACAGAGACAGTTCTCCTGATGTGAGGTCAGTACAGTGAGGTGTTTTACAGCAGTGCTCCACCTGATCAAAACTCACTGGTCTCATTATGAAGCCCTTCATGATCTTTATCAGATGTTGAAGCAGTAAAACACTAAAGTGTGCAGTGCTGCAGCTCTCGGACTAGCAGTGAGGAAAACTGCTTTAAGAGTTCAGTTCAGCCTGCAGTCCCTGAGCTGGAGGGTCTGTGGTGCTACACAACAACATTTACACCTGGGACATTAATGACTAGATCACTATTTTATTCATAAACATGTTAGTGTCAGTGAGGAAACCCTGAAATCAGTGTATTGTGTTAAGAGGATAGTGTTAAATATCTGTCTCTGTATGTATTAGTGTGTTGTGCAGCTATGAATACATATAGTCTATATTACATCATGTGTTTTATTTGTTCACAGACCACAAAAGAAGAAATCAAACATCAGCAGAAATCAGCTGGACTCCATATTCAAGGTGTGTGTCTTTTTAATGTGTGTAACTTGTGTGTGAGTAGGTTGCAGGCTTTTATTTAAGATAATAATGGTTCACAGGTTTATCGATGTGCAGCAGCATTATGGGTAATCAGACAGAATTTCAGTTGTAACTGTGGTAATAGAAAGAGACCTTTCTTCTTTTCATAAAATAAAAGCATCTCTCAGTGTGTAACATTATAATATTTAGATGTGTTCCTGTGTGTTTCTAACCAGGAGCTGGAACACAAAGTCATCACTCTGATAAAGAATGAATTGAAGAGGTTTAGGAAGCTCCTGAGTCCAGATTACCCAGCATGCACTGAGAGGGAGGTGGAGGATGAGGAGGATCAGCACAGTGTCAGAGAGGGAGCGCTGAAGATCACACTGCACGTCCTGAAGAACATGAACCACACAGATCTCGCTAACACACTGCACAACAGTAAGAGCTCTGAGTCATGGCTTTATTCCATCAGGTTCACTTTAGAGAGAGGAAATAGTTTTAGATATGAACACCTTTAGTTTGAAGTTTGAGTTCAGTATCATGTACATCTGGTGCTTTTCTGTTCTGTTCGTGGTCCAGTTTGTGATTACTCTGTAAAGTGGTCCTGTTCCTTCAATAATATTTAGTCCATGAATCAGGAATGAACAGCAGCATTTGAAAGAATTTTACGTTTTATATTGTGCTCAGTGATTTTGCATTAAAACATGTTATTAATTTGTTTATTAGAGTCTGTGGCCTCTGTGTATCAGACAGAGCTGAAATCCAGCCTGAGAGAGAAGTTTAAAAGAATTAATGAAGGAATCTCACAGCATGGAAGCTCAGCACTTCTGAATGAGATCTATACAGAGCTCTACATCACAGAGGGTTGGAGTGGAGACGTCAATAATGAACATGAGGTGAGACAGATTGAGACAGCGTCCAGGAGACCAGCAACACAGGAGAAACCCATCAAATGTAACGAGCTCTTTAAAGACAAGTCCATCAGAAGAGTGCTGACTAAAGGAGTTGCTGGAATTGGAAAAACAGTCTCTGTGCAGAAGTTCATTCTGGACTGGGCTGAAGGAAAAGCAAATCAGGACGTCACCTTCATGTTTCCACTTCCCTTTAGAGAGCTGAATCTGATGAAGCAGAGAAATCTCAGTCTGATGGAGCTTCTTCATCACTTTTTCCCAGAAATGAGAAAACTAGAATTACTAGACTCCTACACAGTGGTGTTGATCTTTGATGGTCTGGATGAGTGTCGACTTCCTCTAAATTTCCAGAAGAATGAGAGATTGTGTGATGTGACAGGGTCAGCCTCGGTGGATGTGCTGCTGACAAACCTCATCAAGGGGAATCTGCTTCCCTCTGCTCTCCTCTGGATAACCTCTCGACCAGGAGCAGCCAATCAGATCCCTCCTGAGTGTGTAGACCAGGTAACAGAGGTACGAGGCTTTAGTGATCCTCAGAAAGAGGAGTACTTCATGAAGAGGATCAGTGATCAGAGCCTGGCCAATAAAATCATCACACGCATGAAGTCTTCAAGAAGCCTCTACATCATGTGCCACATCCCAGTCTTCTGCTGGGTCTCAGCCACTGTTCTAGAGAGAATGTTGGGTGAAGCAGAGAGTGGAGAGGTCCCCAAGACTCTGACTCAAATGTTCACACACTTCCTGATCTTTCAGATCAAACACAAGGACCAAAAGTACCATCAGAAATGTGACCCAGATCCTCAGCAGACCAGAGAGAGTATCCTGGCACTGGGGAAACTGGCTTTCCAACATCTGGAGAAAGGAAACCTAATCTTCTATGAGGAAGACCTGAGAGAGTGTGGCATTGATGTTGGAGAAGTGGCAGTGTACTCAGGAGTGTGTACCCAAATTTTCAGAGAAGAGTTTGGGCTTCACCTGGGGAAGGTGTTCAGCTTTGTACATCTGAGCGTTCAGGAGTTTCTGGCTGCTTTATACACATTTCTCCGCTTTATTTTTAGAAAGACAAATGTGTTAGTGGAGCAACGCACTGGACTTTTCCATTTCTTCAGCAAGTCAACCATGTCTGATTTCCTCAGGACTGCAGTGGACAAGGCCTTACAGAGTGAGAATGGACACCTGGACCTGTTCCTCCGCTTCCTTCTGGGTCTCTCACTGGAGTCCAATCAAGCTCTCTTACGAGGCTTAATGCCCCAGACAGGAAGCAGTTCTCACAGCAAACAGGAAACAGTTGAGTACATCAAGGAGAAGATCAGGGAGAATCCGTCTCCAGAGAAATCCATCAATCTGTTCCACTGTCTGAATGAACTGAATGATCATTCTCTAGTGCAGGAAGTACAGACTTACCTGAACAGAGGAGGTGACCGTCGTCTCAGGGGAACCAGACTCTCTCCTGCTCAGTGGTCAGCTCTGGTGTTTGTGTTACTGAACTCAGATCAGGAGCTGGATGAGTTTGATTTGATGAAATATGACCCATCAGAGGAATGTTTTCTGAAGCTGCTGCCAGTGGTCAAAGCCTCCAGAAAAGCTGAGTGAGTATTTTTATTTATAAATGTATTACTGCATGGTTTGTTATTTTAATGTAACACTGAACTGCACTGTTTGGATTAATGCTTGTTAATAGTTACTCTAATCATCTTTAAACAAACCTCTGGTACTGTTACAGAAGATTGTTTCACTTTTTACACTAACACGTTACGTCTGCACTGAGATCTGGGCCATATGGACAAAACCTTATATCACCATTTATTACCTTTTCTCTAAAACAGATGAAAATGATCTCTACAAAATAACTGCATGTATTCATGACTGCTTTTGATCATTTTGTGAACTAAACACCAGTGAAAGGCACTTTTTCTTTTCTCCTTTTACTTGAAAGAGACATTAAACAGAACTTCACAATTGAGAACAAGAAAACATTAACACTGTCACCATGGGTACAGTATGAATACAGCATGTGACATTGTGTGTATGTGTGTGGGTGTTTGTGTGTGTGTGTTTGTGTGTGTGTGTGACAGAGAGAGTTAAAGGTACAGGAGCAGTCTGGCTGTGCAGCTACAGTACATATTAATTTATTTGAGACATTTTAAAGCTCACACATCTGATGTTATTTTTATTTATGCTACGCTAACAGAAAGAATAAGTTAATATTACCTGTCTTACATTTTATTGTCTGTTTCTGTTCTGTTTCACCAACAAAATATTTCCAAACAAAGCCACAGCATGTCCTGTTCCTTTTTGTTCAAACAGGAGATTTCTTATTTATTTTATTTATTTTTTAGTTGGAGGCCTTTTAACACGTACTTTCATTAAAAAATGGTTTCAAGTTTCAATTATAATAAAGCATTTGTTCAAACCAAAAAACATCTGTTTTCAGTCCTTTAAAGACCATTGTAACTGATAATTTATTATTATTATTATTATTATTATTATTATTAGTAGTAGTAGTAGTAGTAGTAGTAGTAGTACTGATGTGGTGTCCTGTCCTCTGATTTCTGTGTGTGAGAGAAACACACTCACATTTCTGTTACATGGTAAACTTTAGCTGGATTATGGCTGTGTTTGACGTCAGAGTTCTGATATTTCATCATTTCTCTTCCAGGCTGTGGAGGTGTAATCTGACAGAGGAAAGCTGTAGAGTTCTGTCCTCAGTTCTCAGCTCAAACTCCTCCAGTCTGAGAGAACTGGACCTGAGTGACAATAAACTGCAGGATTCAGGAGTGAAGCTGCTCTCTGCTGGACTGGAGAATCCACACTGTACACTGGAGATACTGAAGTACACACACACACACACACACACACACACACACACACACACACACACACACACACACACACCACAATCACAGTAATAATAATAATTATTATTATTATTTAACTGAAAAAATGGCACTGAAAGTTTGCCCCCATATGATTGTTAACAATAAATAAATAAAATAATAATCGGCCTACAAATAGATTAGGAAAATATTCGTTAGTTGCAGCCCTAGTTTTAAACTGCGAGTGGTTTCAGTTTAATAAGTTTTAGGCTCATTTATTGAGTCTGTTTACATTGAGCCTGTAACAGGATATAACAATATTGGGTTTGTTTTTGAAGCTGCAGTTGCTTATTTGTCTCGTGAGACTTGGCAACACTGAGGTATTCGTGTGTTGTATATTAGCTCCAATACTCGACAGTGGAGGTGGAGGTGGATACGGTTTTCTTGAAGTAGAGGAGAGTTGCTCTCTCTCATAGCTAGCCGAAAATAAGTGCAGTTTACCACACTGACCATAGCAAAACAAACAAACAGCTGAATCAAGTTAGTTAGCTACCTATTGAGCTACTGAAATGTCTGACCTGTTTAACAGGAAAAAAGCATCTCAGTCTTCAATTCCTTCAGATCTCTGAGTTTTCGCCACCTATCAAAAGCCACGCCCATATTTATTCTCGTTTTAGCACGGGCTCCGTCGCTTTCCCTTTTTGACTGCAGGCTCTCCACAGTTCCAGGTTTCTTGGCGTTGACAACAGTTGGTTCCCCAGATGTCAACGTAACCATGCCAAAACTCATTTCAAGGAGGTGACTTCACCGGCTACCTCCCACCTCCCCACCTCACGGAGAGAGAGAGGTCGCCTGTAAAGCCTGCCTAACGAGAAAAGTGATAGGTTAGTTAGCACAAAGAGCGACCAATCAGAATGCATGCTGTGTCACCCTTACCACATCTGCCACTTGCTTTCTCGGTTTCTTGTCGTGGAAATTTAGACAAACACCAGTAGACTCGTCCTCTCAGATGAAGTAGTTTTATTACAGAGAGATGAATACAGGAAGAAGAATGAGCGCACTCGTCCAGTGTTGATGCTATTTCCCCAAGCTCCAGCTCAGTCCAGAACTCCTCCATAAGTGCCTGATGAATGTGAAAGTAGAGGACAGTGAGGTGTTGGTGGAGAAACACTGGGTTGAGGGTCAGAATAAAGAGCAGATAAAGCAGCTATGCACATACATAAAGCGCTAGCTCTTGTGCTGAGTGGCCACGCCCATTTAACTCTGATCCAACACCTCATCAACCTTTTCTCTCAACATCCTTTAAATGTTCCATAACATTACATTTTAATCTGCACATTAAAGAGTTCTTGTGTAAATGCTCGTACACACTGTTTATGAAGAAATTAATTGGTATCCAGTGTGATAAATGAGGCCCAGTGTTTTATATGAGTAAAACATTCAAGTGTGTATTTTATATGGTGTGGATTAGCATTGTTTCTGCTGTTGAGCTTTGTTTTTCTGTGTGTGTGTGTGTGTGTGTGTGTGTGTGTGTGTTATGTGATTTGTATGTGTGTGAAAGTTAGATTAAGCTCCGAAGAACAATGAACTCCAACAGTTTTAGCGTCTCTGTGAAACTCAGCTTTGTGTCAATGCTGAAATATCTACATCACTTCTCACATCAGAACAAAGTACATTTATTTCTACAGCGTGTAGATCAGTGTACATTACACACACATTTACTTTAATAACATGCCAATACTAGTTTATTGTTTATACACAGACTGTTCATTTTATATTTTTATCCTGACATTAGAACCTTGTATTCAAGTAAACACTTTATTTCTCACCTGATGGAAACACCTCATTTCACAATCAGATAAATAAATCTAACACTTCATCATTTCTCTTCCAGGCTGTGTAGGTGTAATCTGACAGAGGAAAGCTGTAGAGTTCTGTCCTCAGTTCTCAGCTCAAAATCCTCCAGACTGAGAGAACTGGACCTGGGTTACAATAACCTGCAGGATTCAGGAGTGAAGCTGCTCTCTGCTGGACTGGAGAATCCACACTGTACACTGGAGATACTGAGGCACACACACACACACACAAACACACACACACAGAGCAGAGTTTTAATAAACACAACTACATATAGTTTCCATCTGTGGTGAGTGTAATTGTAGTGATGTGATATATTGTCATTGTTGTGTGTGTGAGACGGAGAGTAAAAGTTCTTTATATAAAGATTTTGTGTAGTTGATGTTTTCAGAGCTAAAACTGAGTGTGTTAAGTGTGAGAAGGATTTTTGTGTTGCAGGATGATTAAATGCAGTATTACAGATGAAGGTTTCGCTGCTCTGGCTTCAGCTCTGAGGTCAAACTCCTCATCACACCTGAGAGAACTGAATCTGAACGGTAATAATCCAGGAGAATCAGGGGTGAAGCTGCTCTCTGATCTACTGAAGGATCCACACTGTAAACTGGAGACATTATAGTGAGTTACCGACTTACTGACTTACTTACTCTACTGTATCATACTGAATAATGTGTGTGTGTGTGTGTGTGTGTGTGTGTGTGTTGGTGTTTATGCTGATGTTGTGTGTTTACACTGATGCTCTTCTGTCTTTCAGCATTAAGGATAATAAACTCACCAGGACCGGCGTTTGACAGGAGTCTCACCTCAAACCTCTTCTCCAGGATAAGGCAGTTTTGGTGAAGAGTTAGAACCCGTCCCACATTTCCAGCAGTTTGGGAGCTGAATCATTAAACTTAAAGGGACAGAGCAGATATAAAGTCAAGAACAGGCAGAAGGTCATACACAGGAGAAATCAACACACGTAACGAAATATCTGCTGTACAAAGCAACGGCAACGATCTACCCTGGGGATGGAGACTGACGATGCTCAAGTACATGTCTGGTCACAGACTGATCCCAAAGCACGAGGCAGGAGCAGGCATGTTAATGGTAAATGGTCTGCAGTTATATAGCACTTTTTTAACCTTAGTGGTTCCAAAGCACTTTACACTGTTTCACATTCATGAGGCTTGTGCCAAAGAGTAGATGTGAAAATACAGTGGAAAATTTCCCTTGCAACCTGCCAACCTTTGCTGTGTCATGAACACAGTGTCTTGGTCAACCCAGGAGATGATTTAGAAAAGTGCCTATGCAACAGTGTGTTCACCATGCATGGAGGCACTGTATTTATACACAGTGTTGCATGAAATAACAACAGAAATAACACAAATCAATACCCTCATGCACATCTCTCTAATGGCCTGATTAGGTCCATATCAATTATTTCAACTGCAAACTTGAATAAAGGTAATGGGCACAATGGTGCTATTGGGGTGGCCATTGGATTTTGCAGCTGAAATTAGTAGCCTGGTAACAATTGCTTCCACAGCTCCTTTTTGATGTACCAGTCAACTTAACACTACCCATATGAGTTGATGTTTGGCCAAAAACCTAATTTACCAGTGGATAGTTTGCTTGTTGGTAGTGAAGAAGGGGAAGGAGATGGTGCCCATTCAGATGGGGTCGCCCAACACCAAAAGTATTTGACCTCCATTTATACCAGTTCCTGAAGGTACTTGGAGACTGTGGTCATTCACCGTAGGACCAATTGCCCTGACTCAGTAGCAATACTACCCCCTGGCACTTTAGTGTATTGTAAGGATCATTTCATGGTTGCCATAAGATTCAGGATGTCTGGCACTCCACTGTGTTTGAGATTGTGGCCTACATTGATGAAGTGGGAACGCTGTATAAGATCAGACCACATGGAGAAGATGGCCCCATTAAAACTGTCCATTGCTCAGAACTTAAGCCTGTTCTTACCTGGCAAAAATATGCCAGGTAAACCAATGGGTCAGGTCTACTGGCCCTTTCCAGCCCCAGGAGTGAGTAGAGCCAGAAGGACCTAGAATTGGAGATTATTCACAAGTGGCCATAGTCCACACAAGAATGGGTGTAAGGAACTGTTGGGTCAAGTGTATGTTGATTCTAGTTCTCAGCCCTCAGTGCTTCAGTCTAGTCCAACAGGGGTACAAAATGATTACTCTCTTATGAGTATAGGTTCATCTTTTGTGTCTCAACCCCAGGTGACCACACGAGAGCAAGAGTTGAAATTAGAAACTTCTCTAGATCTTCATATAGCTCAGTCACTTGTTACGGCCCAGTCTAGGTTGAGTAACCAGCTCAGGATTCAATTGGATTGATCTTTAAATAAGGGGAAACCAGGAATTACAACGCAAACAAGGTTTTGTGAAAAAGGTTGTGGTATATTGTAACAGACAATATATACATATAATGGTACAAATGAACCAATCCACTTGTATCTTCAGGGTGCGCCAAGGCCAAAATAATAAGCAAAAGAAGTCTGTTGTTTAGGTAGCTAGCTTACCTAAAAGGAATATAAAGAAAATACATGTATACTTCCCTAACTACCTAAGCAAAGAAACAGAGAAAAAAGGACCCTCTCCCAAATGAAATGGCAGCCACACCCCTACTGCCAGTGAACCAATTGAACATGTATACAAAGGTGAAGAGAATGTACAATAATTGGGTGAGACATGAGGACTGCAGATGTGTTCAGAGCAATAAACTGCAATGTCTGTAATGTAAGACACCTAAGAAAGTGCTGCGGGGAGACAGGAGGACAGCTGATTGTCCTTGCATTGGAAAATTACACGTAACCATCTGTCCTCCCCAGACGTGATCTAGAACTTGCAAATGCCTTGATGGAAGAGTGGAGTAACATCTCACAGAAAGAATGGACAAATCTGGTGCAGTCCATGAGGATGAGATGCACTGTAGTACTTAAAGCAGCTGGAGGCCACCAGATTCTGACTGTTACTTTTAATATTGACCCCCCCGTGACATTTCTGTTCATCAAATGTCTATTAAACATGTTCAGTTATGTATCAGTTGTTGAAATTGGAAATAAATTTGCTGTAAATAAAAATATTTTAATTTGAGAGGATGTTTCTTTTATTACTGAGTATATGTATTTCTATATCCTTCCTGACAGATATATATATAGGCTCTATTTCACACTCTGATAACTTACACATTTGAACGTCACTAATTAATTTAAAGAGAGAGAGAGAGATTACAACTAGGTTTGTCATTTTAGCTGTTATTTATTTATTATCTATTATATATATCAGAACCAATGCCACCAAAATTGACAATTTCCTAAAATAGGGCTTACAGTAATATTGTTGTCATAATTACCAGTATGCAGAATAACGGCATAAATGATGAAGAAATGCCAGTATAGAGTGTTAGATGCTCAGGATTACAATTATATTTAGCTGCATTTTTGGTACAATGTTGCATATAAAAATAAATAAATAAATGGTCAACTCAAAGATTTTTAGACTTGAGTAATTACATGGCTATTACAACTTGCAGTCTAAAACTATATAAATAAATCAATAAATAAATTGTTTCCACACTTAGTCAATTTTTTAAGTTTTAGGAAAATATAAGATGTAAATCAACTCCAGATGACTTGAGTGCATCACTGTAAATTAACATGAACTTCTATTTGTCCCTCTCAATCTTTATTAACATTTTACATTAAAATAAGATGAATTTAAAAATAAAGTGAAAATGTTTTGTGCCAGACTCCACTGATCACCTTAGATTAAAACAAATAAACAGGTATGTTTGTGTTACCGAACAAGACTTGAACAGGAAGTAATAGCAAGAGGGAAGTCTTTATTTGATACTTAAGCAGAGAACATGGAACGGAAACAGTAATTGAACTAAGGCTTGAACACTCCTTAAACTAAGACATGAATGTTCTTTAATCCAAGACATGAACCATCTTTAAACTAAGACATAAACACTCCTTAAACTATGGTAGGAAACACTCATCTAACTTAGGCATGGCATGAACACTCTTAACTAAGGCATGGCATGAACCCTCAACTATGGCCCGACAGGAACACTCAACTTGCTTGGCTTGGTGTTGCTTTGCTGGAACTCTTTAGCGTTGTCTCTCTTAGTCCAGTCACGAAACGTGTGGGTAGCTCAGGTTAATGCCGCGCGACGTGCGCAGCAAAACGAGAGGTTTAAATAACTAGTCACCACTCTCTTAATTGCTGACAGCCGGCAACACTTGACTCAATGGTAGTGTCCATGCGCATCTCAAGCTCGTGTTCGTGCACGCTGTCGCCTCAGCGCCCTCTGCTGGCGCTATCGTGACAGTTTGTTTTAAATTGTTTTTGTTGTTGTTTTCTGCATCATTCGCCAGTCCTAAACTGTGTAAATTTTGTATGCTCAGAAACGATATTTTCTAAAAATGTTGTCTTCAACCTGAATGTATTTTTTTCCAACATCCATACATCATACAGAATTCATACAAGAGGAAAATATGTGAAAATATAAAACAGTCTGGATATATTTACATTTACATTTATTCATTTAGCAGACGCTTTTATCCAAAGCGACTTACAAATGAGAAAATGTGACTGAATGTGGCAGATGTGTTAGAATTGTAGACATTTTATGTATGTGTACATATGTGCATGATTAATGTGTAATCCTTCTGTCGAGAAATGAGCAGACTGTTGTCTGTGAAATAATCGATACATTTATTGCATATATGGTTGAGAAAAACACTGTGATGTGTATAAAATTTCTACACTCCCTCGATAATGCATGATAACGTTTGTGTTCTTTTACTGAAATAAATATTTTGACATTTAAGACCATCTGAGTTATTCTTTTGTGGAGGCTAAAGTGTCGATGAAGAAAGTGTATTACACACCTTCAAATGCGGGGTCTTTTGGTGGTAAAAACGTTTAAAAGACAGCGTTTTAAAAGAAACAGTGGTTCGTTTAACAGATATACAAGTTTCGGATTGGCTCGCCGGCGAGGATGCGTACACTCTACACAGAACTGCACCGTTAAAATACAAAAGAAATCGTGTTTTTGTTTATGGTACTGATATGCAGTTTCAGGCCGATCTGGTCGATATGTCTGCATACGCTAAGGAAAACGACAACGTTCATTTTCTGTTGACGCGCATAGACATGTTTAGTAAATATGCGAGGACTCAGGTTTTAAAAAAACAAATCCGGCGTCGAGGTGTCTAAAGCGTTCCAATCTATACTGGATGAGGGCAGGGTGCCCCGTAAACTACAGACAGATAATCAGAAAGAATTTTTTAATAAACATTTTCAAAACATGATTTAAAAGCGTGCATCGTCGAACTGTTTAACAGAACCTTAAAAGGGCGGATGTGGAGATATTTAACTGCTACAAACTCCAAACGCTATATCGATATTCTACAAGACATCACGGATGGATACAACGCCAGCTATCACAGGAGCATTAAGATGAGACCTATTGATGTGAACAAAGAAAATGAATCTGCCGTGTATAAAAACCTATATGGACCTAAAGACGGGTCCACCGTAACCCCCAAATTTAAATATAAAGCGACGACATGGTTACAATTACTAAAGTAAGAGCTCCGTTCAGAAAAGGTTATAAAGAAAACTATACACACGAGTTTTTCATTATAACAGAATGCAAATCACGCGAACGTCCCGTCTATAGGTTGTGTGATTATGACGGTGATGTCATCGATGGTGTTTTTTATGAAGAGGAATTACAAAAAAATATTTGTGAATGTTTTGAAAACAAAACATTTAAAGTGGAAAACATTTTAGACAAGAAGAAACAAGGCAGAAAAACATTGGTTTTGTCACAATATAGCCGGCAGATGGCGCTGCGGCGACGACGTGCACGTAGAGCTGGAGCGCACTCGGGTTTGTTTCGGTTTGGTTTCCACCCTGTTCAGTCATTGGTTGATTTTCGAGGGAGTGTAATGATTGGTACCAGCTGTCAGCACTCGAGGAAATCACAGTTGTTTTTTAAACCCCTCGCGTTGCTGTGCACTTGGTGCAGTATTACATACTGATTTGGGGGAATAGTGCCACGTGGTAATGTTTCCATGGTCTGCTCTGGTTTGTGTTTCCTGCCATAGTTCAAGTTAAATGATTTCCATGTCTATTTTCTTGTTTCAGGCCATAATCCTAGTTAAATGATTTTCCATGTCTAGTTTCGTGTTTCCTGCCATAGTTAAGTGACAGATGAGTATTTGTTGACGTGGGTAATTGTGATAAGCAGTAGTGGTTTCAAGTCTTGTTCCAAGTTTCATGCTTCAGTTCGAGTTCTTGTTTAGACCTTGGTTCCTGTTTGCTTGTACACTGACTGTAGTTAGGAGACTTTGATCCTGCACTTACTTCCAGTCCCAGTCTCGTTGCATAAGTTTTGGTTAGATGGCTCGGATGTGTGACTACCTACCCAAAGCTCCCTTAAGAAAATTACTGTCAATGGTGATGATCAACACGCATCATTCAAGACTCCCGGGTGAACACTGGTTAGCCATCTACATAAACGAGGTCAGCGTGGGGTTTTTTTTTTTTTTTTTTTGGACAGCTTTGGTAATAAACCGATGACTATCATTTTCTGCAGAATATCAAAAGCTCTCTAAACTGCGATTCTAGAGTGGTTCAGCAGTACAAGTTCAAGATTTTATATCATTGTGTTTTTTCTCAAGCACATGGTAAAGGGGTATGATTATGACCATGTGATTTCTTTCTTTATACTGGTGATATTATTAAAAATGATCAGATGACCTGTGTTTTTATGAAACTACAATGAACTTTTAGTTAAGTGTTTTCTAATGTATTCATTGTGTTCAGACAGGTGAAATGTTTGTCTAATACTAGATTTTTTTTCAATAAAAACAAAACGGGTTTGTTATTCTTTTGACTTTTTATTATACATGTGTCACATCCAGCAATACAGATAATATAAACATTAGAAAACTCATGGATTTAAAAACTTAGCCACTGACTCGTGTCAAGAGTGGGTGATTTGAATACTGGGCCATCTGAATAATTTGCTTGTGCTGATGGTGTGCTCTGCAGTGTTTCCTGTGTGTATTTTTTTTTTTTTTTTTTTTTTTTTAATACGCATGTTAGACGCGATGGTTATAGGCGAAGTCGATTTGGTTTTGAAAGAGTTAATTGCGTGTCTGACATAATGGTTTGGAACCGTTGAGTATGGTATGTTTAAAGTAGCAAAAGCCTCCAGAAATTCGAGCCAGCTGACAGGTCTTAGGGCATCAGAAATGTTTCGCGGCGCCGTGATGCCTTTAACTAAATCGAGTATGTGAGCCGGGAATAGTTCTACCGTTAAACACAAACTCCCCCGAATCGTCCCAATATGTGACCTCTTTCATTTTAGACATTTTATCTAAAATGTAGTGAGCGTTTTTTTTTTTTTTACACACCTGCGGAACATTCTTCAAAACAGCGTCCACTATGTTATCTAAATCGTCGTGGGGGTTTACGCTGGGCGGTGCAGATGGCTTTTCTTTTTCAGTTTGATCAGTCTGCGGGAGTGTTAATGTGCTGTTTTCACGGTCCCCTTTTCTGGCGACTATTAAAAAACGCTTGTGTACAGCTTCGTGTTTTTCATAATTGTCCAAGTCAGATCGTTCCAAAGTATTTCTTATAGCTATGTCCAAATCATTCTCCACAATATGCTGAATAGAATCCCGGGGGTTTCCAGTCTTTAGTTTATCCAACTGATGCTGCGGGACTAAAAACATCTATGAATACTCCATTCCTGTTATCTAGAAGCAATCAGGTTGGAGATGAAAGGAATAGCGATGCTTAAGAGCGGTAGAAGAAAGCCCCTCTGTTGGTTTATTACTCGTCTCTTTCTTTTAACACCAATCTTCTTATCTGTAACAAATTTGATCACGCTTTTCCTTTTTCTGAGTTTCTGGTATTGTTGTGATGTGAGAGGTATATTACCATAGAGAACATTAAGAAGTACTTCACACAATGTCGCAATGAGTTTGTCTGTGACAGTTTGTAAAATAATCCGTCTTTGTTTGGGTGTTGCTTTTAAAATTTTTTAAAAGCGGCAGGTTTCTACAAAGTCTGGCCGACATTTTCGCCATCTTCTTTTCTGGAGATATACCACAGGGTGTGGCGCAAGTACATCTGTTCCGAGCCAGTAGTGTTCAGGTGTTTTTCTTTTATAATCAATCAGCAGATAGCCAAAAGTTTTGCTGGTTGCATCTTGGTAACACTCCATAAAAAATTTTGTGTTGCCAGGATACATTTGTCTTCCTAGAACACTGACAGCTAACAGCTAACACTAACAGCTTGATGCTGACCCAACAGCCTGAAATCGCTCTTTCCTCATCAGTATGTCCACACGGGTCTGTCTGATTCTGCTGTTCTGCACATGTACGACAGAGTGGAAACGTAAGCTTACCACCAGTCCTATAGGGAAGGACGGGGTGAAGCAGTTTTCGTGGTGGCAGCACTGTAGCTTTGACGAACCCATAATAATTTTCAAGAGGTACAAAATCCTTGAAAATTTTTTGTGAATGTCCTATGGGGTAACATTTTTTGGCCTGGCAAAAGGGATACAAGCTTGTAAAGTCGACATATCTTTTTTTTTTTTTTTTTTTTTTTTACTAATGTCGGCTTTGTGATACAATTTGTATTCGTTAGTATGACCACGAAATGTAGCATTGCGCGGTTTCAATCTTTCAGGATGCGTGTAAGTGGACATAAAGGCCATTACAGCGACATCGGTCCGTTTAAGATTATTCCAATCACACTCCCACATTACCTCAACATCCAGACCATACGCTTTTTCCAATATTTTGACTTTGTCATCAAATTGTCTTCTGAGCAAGTCATAGGGCACTTTTGATAATGGATATAAATGTTTGGGGTTATAATGACAATCGTGCCCCTGAAAAATACAACCGTTCAATTTGAAAGCATATTTGACGCCATGCTTTTCATAATAACCACCGAGATGGTATTTTCCAATCACCATCTCACCGTGGTTTAATGCGTGCTGAATGTTTATGCCACGTGTTGTTTTGACATATTCAAGCCATTCAATGGAAACGGTTGAATATGTCTTATTCTGATTTGTGTATGCATTGTTATGGCTCAGAGCTAGAGTGTCTTTTCATAGGATGCGGGTTTTATACACGGCCATGCAGCACCCTGCTAAAGTGGTGAGAGAGGAATAGTTTGTATATATTGTAACCTTATTTTTGACAGATATAGGTCAAAGGTCAAGATCATAAAATTTAATGACCCTGACAGGTCAAAGGGGTCAGGACGCACGTTGTTTTATTGGTTAGCACGTTCGCCTCAGACCTCCAGGGTCCAAGTCCTGCCGGGGCCGTGTGTGTGGAGTTTGCACGTTCTCCCTGTGCTGTGGGGTTTCCTCCCCCAGTCCAAAGACATGCATGATAGGCTGATTGGCATGTCTAAAGTGTCCGTAGTGTATGAATGGGTTTATGTGTGATTGTGCCCTGTGATGGACTGGCACCCTGTCCAGGGTGTACCCTGCCTTGTGCCTGATGCTCCCTGGGATAGGCTCCAGGTTCCCCATGACCCTGAAAAGGAGTAAGTGGTAAAAGATGGATGGATATTTACATTGGCATCATAAAAAATAGTTATGTTAAATCCGGTTCCCATGCACTCCAGATACACACACATATTCTCATATGTAGTGTGGTCATGTGTCTCACACACACACACACACACACACACACACACACACACACACACACACACACACACACACACACACACACACACACACACACACACACACACACACACACACACACACACACACACACACACACACACACACACACACAGTGGCTCAGTTGGTAGAGTGGGTTGTCCACTTAGGGTTGGCGGTTCGATTCCCGGCTTGGGTGACTCCACATGTTGAAGTGTCCTTGAGCAAGACACTGTACCCCAAGTTGCTCCCAATGGTAAGCTAGCGCCTTGCATGGCAGCTCCTGCTACCATTGGGGTGTGTGTGAATGGGTGAATGAGACACAGTGTAAAGCGCTTTGGATAAAAGCGCTATATAAATGCGCCATTTACCATTTACATCCAACCAAAAATATGACACAGAGACACACGCATGCATATGACCCTGTCTATACAAGCACACACACATCCAACACACACAAGTTCTTTCCTTTCACATAGATTGTGAAACACTCCTGAGTTAGGCCTATGTCAATGGTTCAATTCCACACACAAACAAACATGCACAGACAACACATACATTGCACACATGCATACATTCTAGTATACAAAAGTCGAGCACTCTGAGAGTCAGGCCTAGGTCAAAGGTCAACCCCGTTCCGATGTATTACACACAGAGACACACGCATGCATACGACCATGTCTATAAAAGCACACACACATCCAACTAAAAATATGACACACACACACAAGGCTGGTGAAAAAATAAGCGAATGATTAATAATGAATCTCCATACACATCCAACCAAAAATATGACACAAACACACTTTCTTTTCATATTATTTAAAA
Source organism: Ictalurus punctatus (assembly GCF_001660625.3). Lineage (NCBI taxonomy): Eukaryota > Metazoa > Chordata > Actinopteri > Siluriformes > Ictaluridae > Ictalurus > Ictalurus punctatus. The sequence continues at coordinate 4,017,388 of NC_030428.2, forward strand.
AGAATTTGTGTTATGTACTTAATTACCATAATTATGAACACAAGTTGTTAAGTTGACAATCATTTTTAAAATTACGTTGCTCCATTTAGATTTTCTCCAGTAGAATGCAGTCTTTTAAACCAGGAAAAATGACTAACTTTAAGTTACGGCAACTAATTAACAATAGTAACTAAAATCCAGTGTGATTTATAATACAAATATCATACCTAACATCTCTGCAGGTTTTATAGACATAAAAGCACTGAATGAAATGAGCAATATAGACAAAAATGAAACACTCTGCGTCTACTACTTATCTCTCTCACAGAGCTATCCACAGTCCAAAGGCTGCTAATTCTGCTCAAAGAGCAAACTGACTACAATGGAGCTAGAAGGCTATATGTTTGAATGACAAATAATAAAAAATAATAAAAAATAAATAAATAATTGATCAATACATGAAATTAGATTACACAATGTAGGTGACGTTTACATGAATGAGTAGAAATGTAATAATGCTTTTCTTTCCTATAACACAAATGAAAAGCCCTCTGTAGATGAGCAGATTTGTCAAATGAAACTTTTTCATTCTTATCCACTGCTACAGTAAACTAAAGAGTAGATTTTCAAATTACACTGCAAAATATGACTAGCATTAGCTATGGGTAGTAGTGCAAAATTGTCCATCAACTGTATTAGCAGGTGTAGCCTATACACGAGCCCACTATTGGTCATATCACAATTGAGAATATTCCCAAATTCATTGCTTTAGTAGAATTTATTTGTAAGTGAAATGATACTCACACTGAAACATCCTTTGTATAGTATTTGTTCAGTCTACAGGTCCTCTAACACAGTCTTAACTGTCTGAATTTGTCCAGACATGTTAAATGGGTACGGACTTGACATTAGTGACTTGAAGTTATCAAGCCTTAATTTCGTTAAGCTACTACTTTCTTCTAGAACTCAATTAATAGATCTCGTATGGTAGCACTACTTGTATTGTTCTCTGCTTGATAGATTGCTTTGCTTGTATTCTTTCATTTGTAAGTCACTTTGGATAAGAGTGTCTGTTAAATGAATAAATGTAAATGTAAATGTACTACAACTTCAATTTTGTTTTAAATCAATTAATGCAGAGATTTCAGTTTAAATTACACACAATGATGTAATTATCAACATTATTATGTCAACACATGTCATCAAAACAATGTTTACAACTTTAAATATTTAATCAAATCAATAAATTAGAATTTTTATCTTGCAATCACAAATTTAATTAAATTGTGGTAATAGGTCCCTGAATGACTTTTTAGACAAAAGCATTGCGATTATTTCTGACTGTGAGTTTCCTGAGACCCTGTGTTCTCTCTCTCTCTCTCTCTCTCTCTCTCTCTCTCTCTCTCTCTCTCTCTCTCTCTCTCTCACACACACACACACACACACACACACACGCCATGCATTCCAGATACACACACACGTATTCTCATATATAGTGTGGTCATGTGTATTACTTACACACACACACACACACACACACACACACACACACACACCTCTAACATTCCTGAGCCAGGTCAAAGATCATCATCAACCGTCATTATCTTAACAGGTGTAGGTCAAAGATTAATTTCAGTGGTCCCCACCCTTAGTGTACTGTGACAAATGTACAAACCCACCCCCTCTGCCAGAACCAGAAGAAGGTGAAGTTGAAAGTCAGCAACTCCATTTTGTGTCGAGGGGAAGATAAACCATTTCAGGAGTAAAAACACAGTGAGTATCTAAATCTAAAGCTATAATATATAAACACACTGAATCTGATCTGTATGTAGATCTGTATCTCTAAACACTCACTAGTTTACAGAGGAACTAAACTTTGGTGTAAGGTGTTTAATAGCAGTGAATATATCACTGATCTGATCTAAGAACAGTTTAGAGAAATCATTCACTGAGAGAAGAGTGAAAATGACCATGTAATGTGGAGGAGAAGAGCAGTGTAGCTTTGAGTCAGTGAACTCTACAGGCTTTACGACCCAGCTGAGTCAGTTAGCTGATGAATTACATCAGTGTAATTCCTGAGGTATGAGGTGTGTCTCCTGTTTGAATAAGTGTGCAGACTGTAGCTGAATTAAAAAGATGGAATTATTGGTGTTTAATGATGAACACATTCTGTAACAGTGCTGAGACAGCAGAGTATTAATTATTGCTGATATTTCTGTTCTAATTACAGAATGATGAAGAGAAAGAGATCAGACTCACCAGAACCCAGCTGTGTGTCCATGAAGAGTGACGCGTCAATGGATATTCCAATTTACTTCAGAGACGGAGCCAGTTCTCCTGATGTGAGGTCAGTACAGTGAGGTGTTTTACAGCAGTGTTCCACCTGATCAAACTCACTGGTCTCATTATGAAGCCCTTCATGAGCTTTATCAGGTGTTGAAGCAGTAAAACACTAAAGTGTGCAGTGCTGCAGCTCTCGGACTGGCAGTGAGGAAAACTGCTTTAAGAGTTCAGTTCAGCCTGCAGTCCCTGAGCTGGAGGGTCTGTGGTGCTACACAACAACATTTACACCTGGGACATTAATGACTAGACCACTATTTTATTCATAAACATGTTAGTGTCAGTGAGGAAACCCTGAAATCAGTGTATTGTGTTAAGAGGATAGTGTTAAATATCTGTCTCTGTATGTATTAGTGTGTTGTGCAGCTATGAATACATATAGTCTATATTACATCGCGTTTTTTATCTGTTCACAGACCACAAATGAAGAAATCAAACATCAGCAGAAATCAGCTGGACTCCATATTCAAGGTGTGTGTGTCTTTTTAATGTGTGTAACTTGTGTGTGAGTAGGTTGCAGGTTTTTATTTAAGATAATTATGGTTCACAGGTTTATCAATGTGCAGCAGCATTATGGGTAATCAGGCAGAATTTCAGTTGTAACTGTGGTAATAGAAAGAGACCTTTCTTCTTTTCATAAAATAAAAGCATCTCTTGGTGTGTACCATTATGATATTTATGTATTTCTGTGTATCAGACAGAGCTGAAATCCAGCCTGAGAGAGAAGTTTAAAAGAATTAATGAAGGAATCTCACAGCATGGAAGCTCAGCAATTCTGAATGAGATCTATACAGAGCTCTACATCACAGAGGGTTGGAGTGGAGACGTCAATAATGAACATGAGGTGAGACAGATTGAGACAGCGTCCAGGAGACCAGCAACACAGGAGACACCCATCAAATGTAACGAGCTCTTTAAAGACAAGTCCATCAGAAGAGTGCTGACTAAAGGAGTTGCTGGAATTGGAAAAACAGTCTCTGTGCAGAAGTTCATTCTGGACTGGGCTGAAGGAAAAGCAAATCAAGACGTCACCTTCATGTTTCCACTTCCCTTTAGAGAGCTGAATCTGATGAAGCAGAGAAATCTCAATCTGATGGAGCTTCTTCATCACTTTTTCCCAGAGATGAGAAAACTAGAATTACTAGACTCCTACACAGTGGTGTTGATCTTTGATGGTCTGGATGAGTGTCGACTTCCTCTAAATTTCCAGAAGAATGAGAGATTGTGTGATGTGACAGAGCCAGCCTCGGTGGATGTGCTGCTGACAAACCTCATCAAGGGGAATCTGCTTCCCTCTGCTCTCCTCTGGATAACCTCTCGACCAGGAGCAGCCAATCAGATCCCTCCTGAGTGTGTAGACCAGGTAACAGAGGTACGAGGCTTCAGTGATCCTCAGAAAGAGGAGTACTTCAGGAAGAGGATCAGTGATCAGAGCCTGGCCAATAAAATCATCACACGCATGAAGTCTTCAAGAAGCCTCTACATCATGTGCCACATCCCAGTCTTCTGCTGGATCTCAGCCACTGTTCTAGAGAGAATGTTGGGTGAAGCAGAGAGTGGAGAGGTCCCCAAGACTCTGACTCAAATGTTCACACACTTCCTGATCTTTCAGATCAAACACAAGGACCAAAAGTACCATCAGAAATGTGACCCTGATCCTCAGCAGACCAGAGAGAGTATAATGGCACTGGGGAAACTGGCTTTCCAACAGCTGGAGAAAGGAAACCTGATCTTCTATGAGGAAGACCTGAGAGAGTGTGGCATTGATGTTGGAGAAGTTGCAGTGTACTCAGGAGTGTGTACCCAAATCTTCAGAGAGGAGTTTGGGCTTCACCTGGGGAAGGTGTTCAGCTTTGTACATCTGAGTGTTCAGGAGTTTCTGGCTGCTTTATATGCATTTCTCTCCTTCATCAGCAGAAATATAACAGAACAACAAACCACTGATATGTCTGATCTGTTCAGAAAGTCAAACATGTCTGATTTCCTCAGGAGTGCAGTGGACAAGGCCTTACAGAGTGAGAATGGACACCTGGACCTGTTCCTCCGCTTCCTTCTGGGTCTCTCACTGGAGTCCAATCAGGCTCTCTTACGAAGCTTAATGCCCCAGACAAGAAGCAGCTCTCACAGCAAACAGGAAACAGTCGAGTACATCAAGGAGAAGATCAGGGAGAATCCATCTCCAGAGAAATCCATCAATCTGTTCCACTGTCTGAATGAACTGAATGATCATTCTCTAGTGCAGGAAGTACAGACTTACCTGAACAGAGGAGGTTACAGTCGTCTCAGTGAAACCAGACTCTCTCCTGCTCAGTGGTCAGCTCTGGTGTTTGTGTTACTGAACTCAGATCAGGAGCTGGATGAGTTTGATTTGAGGAAATATGACCGATCAGAGGAATGTTTTCTGAAGCTGCTGCCAGTGGTCAAAGCCTCCAGAAAAGCTGTGTGAGTATCTTTATTTATAAATGTATTACTGCATGGTTTGTTATTTTAATGTAACACTGAACTGCACTGTTTGGATTAATGCTTGTTAATAGTTACTCTAATCATCTTTAAACAAACCTCTGGTACTGTTACAGAAGATTGTTTCACTTTTTACACTAACACGTTACGTCTGCACTGAGATCTGGGCCATATGGACAAAACGTTATATCACCATTTATTACCTTTTCTCTAAAACTGATGAAAATGATCTCTACAAAATAACTGCATGTATTCATGACTGCTTTTTGATCATTTTGTGAACTAAACACCAGTGAAAGGCACTTTTTCTTTTCTCCTTTTACTTGAAAGAGACATTGAACAGAGCTTCACAATTGAGAACAAGAAAAACGTAACACTGTCACCATGGGAACAATATGAATACAACATGTGACATTGTGTGTGTGTGTGTGTGTGTGTGTGTGTGTGTGTGTGTGAGAGAGAGAGAGAGAGAGAGAGAGAGAGAGAGAGAGAGAGAGAGAGAGAGAGAGAGAGAGAGTGTGAGTGAGTGAGTGTTAAAGGTACAGGAGCAGTCTGGCTGTGTACATCTGGCTGTGTCTGGCTGACAGTACATATTAAATTATTTTAGACATTTTAAAGCTCACACATCTGATGTTATTTTTATTTATGCTATGCTAACAGAAAGAATAAGTTAATGTTACCTGTCTTACATTTTATTGTCTGTTTCTGTTCTGTTTCTCCAACGAAATATTTCCAAACAAAGCCACAACACATCCTGCTCCTTTTTGTTCAAATGGGAGATTTCTTATTTATTTTATTTATTTTTTAGTTGGAGACCTTTTAACACGTACTTTCATTAAAAAATGGTTTCAAGTTTCAATTATAATAAAGCATTTGTTCAAACAAAAAACATCTGTTTTCAGTCCTTTAAGGACCATTGTAACTGATAATAATTTATTATTATTATTATTATTATTATTATTATTATTATTATTATTATTATCAGTTAGAATGATCCTTAAAGGAATGAAAACAGAAGGGTTTTTGTTTGAACAAATGCCTTATTATAATTGTTGGCTCAAATTTAGCCTATTACCCAAAAACTTTTAAAATTCAACTTAGAAGCCAATACTCACATCTACCTCTGAGCCCAGTTGGAGATAGAAAAAAACTCCAGCCGTGAGTGAGAAGAAGCAAGGGTCCAGCTTTATTGGTTCCGTTCCTCCACACGAGATCCACACCGATGAGAATTCTCAGAAGTGATCTGATACCCTGAACTTAAGCTCCAGTATTTATACTGTACTTACACAGTAAGTAACCCATATGTTTCAAGAAGACCATGATCTCACTACTAATAGGGTTAAAAAGAGCTCATCTACCTTACTCTTATGTTCCAGAAAAGGGCTATTCCACTTACACATAGAATCAAAACCAGGGGTTTCAAATTACACATAAAATCAGAACCAAGGGATTTGATCCCTTATAAGAGTATATATTATTATTATTATAAGATATTACCCTTATAATATCTTAATATTCCTTTTTATTATTCTTATAAAGTTATTGTAGTATGTGTGAGAGAGAGAGAGAAAGAGAGAGTGTGTGTGTGTGTGTGTGTGTGTGTGTGTGTGTGTGTGTGTGTGTGTGTGTGTGTGTGTGTGTGTTATGTCTACTTGCCCGCCCTTGACTGTAAGAGAGTGTGTGTGTGTGTGTGTGGTGTGTTAGCACTCCTCAGCTCATATACTTCTTTTTGACTTTTTGACTAATAAACCATAGTGTATTACTCTTAAAGATCTAAGATCTTTAAAGTGTGAATCCAATTCAATATTCAATATCAGTCAATATCCGCCTCACACTGCTTCTGTGTGTCTTGGTGCCCGTCTTTTCTTCTTCTCCCCTTTACTGGATTCTAGGTCTCCCTCATGTTTATTTTATGACATTTTTTATCCACAACATAATACAGCATTTTAGTATAATAATAATAATAATAATAATAATAATAATAATAATAATAGTACTGATGTGGAGTCCTGTCCTCTGATTTATGTGTGTAAGAGAAACACACTCACATTTCTGTTACATGGTAAACTTTCGCTGGATTATGGCTGTGTTTGTGTGTTTGAGATCAGAGTTCTGATATTTCATCATTTCTCTTCCAGACTGTGGAGGTGTAATCTGACAGAGGAAAGCTGTAGAGTTCTGTCCTCAGTTCTCAGCTCAAACTCCTCCAGACTGAGAGAACTGGACCTGAGTAACAACAGCCTGCAGGATTCAGGAGTGAAGCTGCTCTCTGCTGGACTGGAGAATCCACACTGTACACTGGAGACACTGAGGTACACACACACACACACACACACACACACACACCAACAACAGTAATAATAATAATAATAATAATAATAATAATAATAATAACAACAACAACAACAACAACAACAATAATAATAATAATAATAATAATAATAATAATAATAATAATAATTTAAATAAATGAAAAAATAGCACTGAAAGTCCACCCCCATACGATTAATCGATTATTTGTTTGTCGATTATTTGATGTTTGGCCGTTTTTTTTCTGATCGCTAGTTTTCTACTGGTCACTCGTGTGTCTATCATTTGAGCCATTAGGAGAGCTCAGGAGAGCTTAGGAGTGTTCCTTTACCTGGGGCTCTGGCACTATTTTTAATAAACATTATATTTTATAAGTATGTTTCAGACTTTTTTTGTGTGTGTTTTTTGTGAAATTACACATTGTGTAACAGAGTTCATGCTACTGCCATTTGTTTTCATTTTGTGCCATTTGGAGATGTTATTTTGTGCCTTAAAAAAAAAAGTTTGCTATATCTAGAAGTCTGCAATTTTTAAATACTTTGTGCCATTTTTATAAGCTTTATGTCATTTGGAGAGGTTTTTACCTGTGTTTGAATAATCTTACACACAATTTTAGTGGTTAGAGATAACTTCCTCATATTTTGGTGTTCATGGACAAGTACTTGGGGCATCTTGGAGACCAGGAATGGGGTTGATATCAACATTTGCTGTGAAGATATAACAATTGTGTTAAAAGTAAATATTTTTTTTATAATTAAAAAAAAATCTGAATATATTGCCCCAGGTAGGCTAAGTAAAAGAAGAAATACTTGAAATAACTGCTAATTCTTAAAGTCTTACGTATCTACTTTCATATGAGCCATTAACCACTACTGTGGTGTGTGAGATCACAAAACAAATCAATGCTGAACACAGGTGTGTTCATACCTGCCGGTGGAATGAACGCAAGTGTCGTTGCTTAAGGGTTAATAACATTCCAATACTAGTTTATTGTTTATACACAGCCTGTTCATTTTATATTTTTATCCTGACATTAGAACCTTGTATTCAGGTAAACACTTTATTTCCCACCTGATGGAAACACCTCATTTCACAATCAGATAAATAAATCTAACACTTCATTTCTCTTCCAGTCTGCAAGAGTGTAATCTGACAGAGGAAAGCTGTAGAGTTCTGTCCTCAGTTCTCAGCTCAAACTCCTCCAGTCTGAGAGAACTGGACCTGAGTGACAATAACCTGCAGGATTCAGGAGTGAAGCTGCTCTCTGCTGGACTGGAGAATCCACACTGTACACTGGAGACACTGAGGTACACAAACACACACCAACAACAGTAGTAATAATAATAATAATAATAATAATAATAATAATAATAATAATAATAATAACTTTATTTATATAGCACATTTCATACATAAAATGCAGCTCAAAGTATTTCACAATGGAAAATAAAATAAAATGACAAATATAATATTAAAGGAGGCCTATTTTAAGCCTTTTTACAAGATGTAATATAAGTCTCAGGTGTCCCCAGAATGTGTCTGTGAAGTTTCAGCCCAAAATACCCCACAGATCTTATACCCTGCTGCAAATGCCCCTTTTTGGGTGGAAGCAAAAACAAGCTGTTTTGGTGTGTGTCTCTTTAAACACAAATGAGCTGCTGCGGCCCGCCCCCTTTCCCCCTTTCCCCTCTTTACACCTACTGGTCTCTCGATCGCTCTAAAAAAATCGATTTCCGGGATATTGTATATGATTTGTGGCAGTCAGGGAGCCGCTATCAGTATACAGGAGACTTCCGGAACTTCCGGGAGAGGTGGATGTCTGTTTATGATGTTATTTATTTTTTATCTTTCTTTCCATGTTACACATGATGCAGACTCGAATGTACTCAGAAAAACTAGAGTCCAAAATGTCCGAGTCCGTGTCAAGTTTGAGTACAAATTTACTTGAGTGTGTGAGGAGTCCAAATTCGTTCATAATTCGACTCGAGCACCCCAACTCCAATATAATTCACCCTCCCACAATTACTGCAGGTCATAACACAAAAACAAGCATAACATACTGTTAGATTTACGGGAAATCTCAGATTAGGTCTGCCAGTCCCCTGCCATGCCTTCTTCAGCCTTTATCTTCTACGTTTAACTCTTAATTCTGGGCTATGTGTGGTTTTCCGCCGAGCGTTCGGGTACCCGGAGAGTCCCAATGAACATACACTGACACATATGCTGTTCACAGAGAGTTCTCAGTTTGTTGCCTCAGCAGAGGAAAAACTATCATTAAGGACAGTTCTCACCCTGGCTTTGATCTGTTCAATCTGTTGCCCTCAGGGAGACGTTACAGGTGCATCAAAACAAGGACTAGTAGATTTAAGAATAGTTTCTTCCCAAAAGCTATTACCATGATAAACAAACACATGTACTGAGTCCACAGCATATGTATATATTGTCTCAAACTGTGCATTTCATAGTACCTCCGCCATCCACCCTAATATCTATCTATCGTGCATATATCTTGCATATATTGTATATCTTGTTTATTTATTTTGTTTATTTATCTTATTTATTTATCTGTGTATTATCTGTTTATTCTTCTTGTGTATTGAATGTATATGTTTGCACGGAACAAAAAGGAGTGGCTCTTAATTTCATTGTACATGTGTATAGTGACAATAAAAGGCATTCATTCATTCATTATTGCAAAACAGGAGTTATTTATACACAGAAATGAGAAGCAGTGCGTGGACGTTTTCTACTAGTGCAGGTACCAGACAGATTTAGACAAAACACACAGCACATAGTGATAATACAAAATAAGTCATGTATCATGCTGACACAAAAATACATGTGTCAGCTATAATACAGGATAGCAGTTTGATCAGCTTATTTAAAGAGGTAATTAAGTAAATACATTCATCATAGGTATTTGAGAATTCCCTTCACATACTCATATATATACTAATAGTAGTTACGGTTCAAATGTAATCTCCTTTTCCATCTTTCCAGTCATTATTCTGCTGGCAGGTGTTCAGAGATGAGTGGATAGTGTCTGTCCTCCCTATAAGCTTTGTTGCCATTTATTCAATTCAGTTCAACTCAATTTTATTTGTATAGCGCTTTTTACAATAGACATTGTCTCAAAGCAGCTTTACAGAAATATGAACATGGTATACAGATATTAAAGGTGCGAATTTATCCCAACTGAGCAAGACACTGAGTGGTGACGGTGGCAAGGAAAAACTCCCTAAGGTGTTTTAAGAGGAAGAAACCTTGAGAGGAACCCGACTCAGAAGGGAACCCATCCTCATCTGGGTAACAACAGATAATGTGAAAAAGTTCATTGTTGACTTATATGAAGTCTGTATGGCCTTAGGAGCAGCCGTAGTCCCAGCAGTCTGGAATTGGAGAAGATTTGAGCTCCATCCAGAGGCAGAAAGGATCTGGATCTCTAGTATCTCCATAAATTCATGTGTGGCTCGGCAGATGGAGAGAGGGAGAGAAAAGATAATTAGGACTGGGAATTAGTATAATAGAAAGTCTAGTCAGGGTAGGCTTGAGTAAACAAATACGTTTTAAGCCTAGACTTAAACACTGAGACTGTGTCTGGGTCCCGAACATTAATTGGAAGACTGTTCCATAACTGTGGGGCTTTATAAGAGAAAGCTCTTCCCCCTGCTGTAGCCTTCACTATTCGAGATACCGTCAAATAGCCTGCATATTTTGATCAAAGTAGGCGTGGCGGATCATAGAAAACCAAATGGTCGCTTAGATATTGTGGCGCGAGACCATTTAGTACTTTATAGGCTAATAAAAGTATTTTATAGTTAATGTGGGATTCCACTGGGAGCCAATGCAGTATTGATAATATCGGTGTGATATGGTCGTATCTTCTAGTTCTAGTTAGGACTCTAGCAGCTGCATTCTGGACTAACTGGAGTTTGTTCATATTCCTACTGGAACACCCAGACAGTAAGGCATTACGGTAATCTAGTCTAGAGGTGACGAATGCATGAACTAGTATTTCTGCATCATGTAGTGACAATATATTTCTTATCTTAGAAATATTCCTGAGATGAAAGAAGGCTATCCTAGTAATATTATCTACATGAGCATCAAATGATAGGCTGGAGTCAATAATCACTCTGAGGTCTTTAACTGCTGTATAAGTTGAAACAGAAAGTCCATCCAGAGTAACCATGTGATCAGAGAGATTATTTCTAGCTACACGTGATTCTAATAATAGTATTTCTGTTTTATCAGAATTAAGTAAAAGGAAGTTAGTTAACATCCAAGGTCTAATGTCCTTTGCACAATCCTCAACCTTACTAAGCTTCTGTCTGTCCTCTGGCTTCGCTGAAACATACAACTGTGTATCATCATCATAACAATGGAAGCTAATTTCATGCTTACGAATAATTTGACCTAGGGGTAGCATATATAAAGTAAAGAGCAGTGGACCTAAAACAGAACCCTGTGGAACTCCAAAAGTAACCTCAGTACGCATGGAGAATTCACCATTTACATCTATGAACTGATAACGATCGGTCAGATAAGACCTGAGCCAGGAGAGGACTGTTCCCTTAATGCCAACAACATTTTCTAATCTATCAAGGAGAATAGTATGATCTATAGTATCAAAAGCTGCACTAAGGTTGAGTAACAAAAGCAGCGAGACACAACCCTGATCAGAAGCCAGTAGTAGGTCATTTACTACTTTAACTAACGCTGTCTCTGTGCTATGATGAGGTCTAAATCCTGACTGATACATTTCATGAATGATATTCCTATCTAAGTACGAGCATAACTGCTGTGCTACAACCTTTTCTAAGATCTTGGAGGTGAAGGGGAGATTTGATATTGGTCTATAGCTGGACAGTTGACAGTGGTCAAGGTCAGGTTTTTTTAATCAGGGGTTTAATAACTGCTAATTTAAGTGATTTAGGTACATAGCCAGTGCTAAGGGAAGAATTTATTATATTTAAAAGCGGTTCAATTACTCCTGGACAAATCTGTTTAAAGGAACATGTAGGTACAGGATCTAGTATACAAGTTGATGAATTGGCTGAAGAGATTAATGTAGCTAGTTCGGTCTCTCTAAGCGGAGCAAAACACTCTAAACATTGATCTGATATTGCTACATTATCATCTAATGGGTTTGTTACAGTACCGTCCGGTTTTAATTTAACAGCCTGAATTTCACGTCTAATATTTTCAACCTTATCAATGAAAAATTTCATGAAATCTTCACTGCTATGTAATGATTGTGATTGAGTGTTTCTCTCTGTAGTGGTTTTATTCCTAGTTAATTTTGCTACCTTGTTGAATAGGAATCTAGAATTGTTTTTGTTATCTCCTATTAAGGTGGAGAAATAGATTTTTCTAGCATCGCCAAGAGATTGTCTATAGTTCAGTAGGCTCTCCTTCCATGCTGTTTGGAATTTCACCAGTTTGGTTTGACGCCATTTACGTTCTAATTGTCGAGTGGTCTGTTTTAAGGTACACATTTGATCGTTATACCAGGGTGCTAATTTTTTCTCTCTAATTATTTTCCTTTTGAGTGGAGCCACTCTATCTAGTATTTAGCGGAGTATTGACTCCAAGCTTTCAGTCGCCTGATCGAGTTCTATCGGATCTGCCGGTGATCCAAATCTAATTAATGTTTTTGCAAGGTTATTTATGAAGCTCGATGCAGCAGCTGATGTGTAGGTACGTTTTACGCGAGGCGAGGTGGAAATACTATGATCAATATGTATTATGAACGAGATAAGATAATGGTCTGAGACAACTTCAGACTGCGGAAAAATTACAATATTTTCTATACTTAATCTGTATGTTAGTATTAGATCAAATTAAATGTCACACCAACAATATGTAATTGAACCTGGTATTTGAACCAATCCCTGGGGAATGATAGGTTCTACCAATCAACCAGGGATTGCTAGGACTGTAGAATTCACTGCTTTTTGTGCATCCATAACATGTATTTTATATATATAGTGGCAAGAAAAAGTATGTGAACCTTTTGGAATTTCATGGCTTTCTGAATAAATTTGTCATAAAATGTGATCTGATCTTCATCTATGTCAAGGGCATTGACAAATATAATGTGTCTAAAATAATAACACAAAAAACTTCTTTCATGTCTTTATTGAGAACAACCAAAAAAACCTCATAGTGCTTGTGGAAAAAGTATGTGAACCCTTCAGTTAATGACCTCGAAAATGCTAATTGGAGTCAGGTTTTAGCACATCTTGAGTCTCGTTAAGAAAATGAGTTTGTCGGTGTGGACTACAGCTACTTTGACTGATAAAAACCCATCAGACTTTTGGAGTTTGCTCTGCACAAGAAGCACACGCTTATGTGAGCCATGCCATGCCAAAACAAGCTTTCAGAGGATCTACAATCAAGAATTGTTGATTTACATAAAGCTGGCAAGGGTTACAAAGTGATTTCAAAGACTTTAGAAATTCACCACTGTTGCTACTCTACCAAGAAGTGGGCACCCAGTCAAAATGACACCAAGAGCTCAATGAAGACTCATCAATGAGGTAAAGAAACAACCCCGAATGACAGCCAAAGATTTGAATGCACCATTGGAACTAACTAACATCTCTGTTCATGAGTCTACAATACGTAAAACACTGAAGAAGCAGGGTGTCTATGGCAGGACACCACGAAGGAAGCCACTGCTTACTAAAAAGAACATTGCTGCACGCCTGAAGTTTGCAAAAGAGCACATTGACACTCCACAGGTAAAATGTTTTGTGGACTGATGAGGCTAAGATAGAACTATTTGGAAAAATGACACAGCGCTACATCTGGCATAGAAAAGGCACGGCATATCATCATGAAAACATCATCCCAACCGTAAAGTATGGTGCAGGAGACCTCATGATTTGGGCCTGCTTTGTTGCATCAGGGCCTGGCCAGCTTGCAATCACTGAGGGGAAGATGAATTTCCAAGTATATCAGACAATTCTCCATGTTTTGGTTTGAGTATGTATGCTTTTTAAACCCCTCATGTGACTGCGCACTTTGCGCAATATTATAGTCGGTATAGTTTGTGCCAAACGTCTGACGTGTTACCCGTTTATGTTTGATTACGATAGTGAATGCGTTAGCATGTTAAGCGGTCTGGTTTCATGCCCTGCTCTAGTTTCGAGCCATGATACCAGTTTCTTGTTTTCCTGGTGAAGACCGCGTTTCCTGTGTTTGTTTGTCTACTGTTACTAAAGACTTTGACCTGCACCTGCATCCGCCTCCAGTCTACGCTACGTAACACATACACATGAGACGTCCAAAGAATATGACCGAGCTAATGCAGTTCTGCCAGGAAGAATGGGCTAAAATTCCTCCTGAACGATATGCAGGTCTTATCCACAGCTACAGGAAGCGCCTGGTTGAGGTTATTGCTGCCAGGGGGCGGGGGTCAACCAGTTATTAATTCTAAGGGTTCACTTACTTTTTCCACTGCCATTTTGAATGTTGAATGAGTGTGTTCAATAAAGACATGAAAGATCAGAATGTATTTTGGGTTATTTTTTTAGACACATTATATTTGTTAATACCCCTGACTTAGATGAAGATCAGATCACATTTCATGACAGATTTATTCAGAAAACCATGAAATTCCAAAAGGTTCACCTACTTTTTCTTGCCACTATATGTATGTATGTATGTGTATAAAATATTAGGGCTGCCACTAACGATTATTTTCATAGTTGTGTAAAATTTTAGTTTTTATTTGTAACACTCAGGTTGTGGATTTTATTTCAAGTAAAAGAAAAAATGGCACTGAAAGTTCGCCCCCATAAGATTAAACGATTATCAGTAATAAATAAACAAATAATAGCCAACTAATCGATTGTGAAAATAATCGTTAGTTGCAGCCCTAGTTTTAAACTGCGAGTGGTTTCAGTTTAATATTTTGTAGGCTCATTTATTGAGTCTGTTTACATTGAGCCTGTAACAGAATATAATAATACTGGGCTTGTTTTTGAAGCTGCAGTTGCTTATTTGTGTCGTGAGACTTGGCAACACTCCAATACTCGACAGCGGAGGTGGATACGGTGTTCTTGAAGTAGAGTAGAGTTGCTTTCTCATAACTAGCAGAAAATAAGTGCAGTCTACCACACTGACCATAGCAAAACAAACAAACAGCTGAATCAAGTTAGCTAGCTACCTATTGAGCTACTGAAATGTCTGATCTGTTTAACAGGAAAAAAGCATCTCTGTCTTCAATCCCTTCAGATCTCGTAGTTTTCGCCACCTCTCAAAAGCTATGCCCATATTTATTCTAGTTTTAGCACGGGCTCTGTCGCTTTCCCTTTTTGACTGCAGGCTCTCCACAGTTCCAGGTTTCTTGGCTTTGACAACAGTTGGTTCCCCAGATGTCAACGTAACCATGCCAAAAGTCATTTCAAGGAGGTGACTTCACCGGCTACCTCCCACCTCCCCACCTCACGGAGAGAGAGAGAGGTCGACTGTAAAGCCCGCCTAACGAGAAAAGTGATCGATTAGTTAGCACAAAGAGAGACCAATCAGAATGCGCGCTGTGTCACTCTTACCACATCTGCCACTTGCTTTCTCGGTTTACTGTCGTGGAAATTTAGACAAACACCAGTAGACCCGTCCTCTCAGATGAAGTAGTTTTATTACAGAGAGATGAATACAGGAAGAAGAATGAGCGCACTCGTCCAGTGTTGATGCTATTTCCCCAAGATCCAGTTCAGTCCAGTCCAGTTCACAATTTGCACATTAAAGAGTTCTTGTGTAAATGCTCCTACACACTGTTTATGAAGAAATTAATTCGTATCCAGTGTGATAAATGAGGTGTTTTATATTAGTAAAACATTATAGTGTGTATTTTATATGGTGTGGATTAGCATTGTTTCTGCTGTTGAGCTTTGTTTTTCTGTGTGTGTGTGTGTGTGTGTGTGTGTGTGTGTGTGTGTGTGTGTGCACGTTATGTGATTTGTATGTGTGTGAAAGTTAGATTAAGCTCCAAAGAATTCCAACAGTTTTAGCATCTCTGTGAAACTCAGCTTTGTGTTATTGCTTAAATATCTACATCACTTCTCACATCAGAACAAAGTACATTTATTTCTACAGCGTGTAGATCAGTGTACATTACACACACATTTACTTTAATCACATGCCAATACTAGTTTATTGTTTATACACAGGCTGTTCATTTTATATTTTTATCCTGACATTAGAACCTTGTATTCAGGTAAACAATTTATTTCCCACCTGATGGAAACACCTCATTTCACAATCAGATAAATAAATCTAACACTTCATCATTTCTCTTCCAGGCTGTGGGGGTGTAATCTGACAGAGGAAAGCTGTGGAGTTCTGTCCTCAGTTCTCAGCTCAAACTGCTCCAGACTGAGAGAACTGGACCTGAGTAAGAATAACCTGCAGGATTCAGGAGTGAAGCTGCTCGCTGCTGGACTGGAGAATCCACACTGTCCACTGGAGACACTGAGGTACACACACACACACACACACAGACACACAGCAGAATTTTAATAAACACAGCTACATCCAGTTTCCATCTGTGGTGAGTGTAATTGTAGTGATGTGATATTGTCATTGTTGTGTATGTGATATGGAGAGTAAATGTTCTGTATATAAAGATTTTGCATAGTTGATGTTTTCAGAGCTAAAACTGAGTGTGTTAAGTGTGAGAAGGTTTTTGTTTTGCAGCATGTATAAATGCAGTATTACAGATGAAGGTTGTGTTGCTCTGGCTTCAGCTCTGAGTTCAAACTCCTCATCACACCTGAGAGAACTGAATCTGAACTGGAATAATCCAGGAAAATCAGGAGTGAAGCTGCTCTCTGATCTACTGAAGGATCCACACTGTAAACTGGAGACATTATAGTGAGTTACTGACTTATTGTCTCTTTACTCTACTCTACTGTATCATACTGAATAATGTGTGTGTGTGTGTGTGTGTGTGTGTGTGTGTGTGTGTGTGGGGGGGGGGGTGTTTATGCTGATGTTGTGTGTTTACACTGATGCTCTTCTGTCTTTCAGTTTTAATAATAATAAACTCACCAGGACTGGCATATGACAGGAGTCTCACCTCAAACCTCTTCTCCAGGATAAAACAGTTTTGGTGAAGAGTTAGAACCCGTCCCACATTTCCAGCAGTTTGGGAGCTGAAATCATTAAACTTAAAGGGACAGAGAAGATACAAAGTCAAGAATAGGCAGAAGGTAATACACAGGAGAAATCAACACACGTAATGAAATACCTGCTGTACAAAGCAATGGCAATAATCTGCCCTGGGGATGGAGACTGACGAGGCTTAAGTACACGTCCGGAAATGTGCAGGTGACTGATCTCAAAGCACGAGGCAGGAGCAGGCATGTTAATGGTAAATGGTGTGCACTTATATAGAGCTTTTTTAACCTTAGTGGTTCCAAAGCGCTGTACACTGTTTCACATTCATGAGGCTTGTGCCAAAGAGTAGATGTGAAAATACAGTGGAAAATTTCCCTTGCAACCTGCCAACCTTTGCTGTGTCATGAACACAGTGTCTTGGTCAACCCAGGAGATGATTTAGAAAAGTGCCTATGCAACAGTGTGTGCTCAGCATGCATGGAGGCACTGGTTCTGTACATAGTGTTACATGAAATAAAACCAGAAATAACACAAATCAATACCCTCGTGCGCATCTCTCTAATGGCCTGATGAGGTCCATGTCAATTCTTTCAACTCAGACCTTGAATAAAGGTAATGGGCACAATGGTGCTATTGGGGTGGCCAGTGGATTTGCAGCTGAAATTAGTAGCCTGGTAACAATTGCTTCCACAGCTCCTTTTTGATGCACCAGTCGACTTAACACTACCCATATGGGTTGATGTTTGGCCGAAAACCTAAGCTACTAGTGGATAGTTTGCTTGATGGTAGTGAAGAAGGGGAAGGAGATGGTGCCCATTCAGATTGGGTGGCCCAACACCAAAAGAATTTGACCTCCAGTTATACCAGTTCCCGAAGGCACTTGGAGACTGTGGTCATTCACCGTAGGACCAATTGCCCTGACTCAATAACAATACTACCCCCTCGCACTTTAGTGTATTGTAAGAATCCTTTTCATGGTTGCCGTAAGATTCAGGTTGTCTGGCACTCCACTGTGTTTGAGACTGTAGCCTACATTGATGAAGTGGGAATGCTGCATAAGATCAGACCACATGGAGAAGATGGACCCATTAAAACTGTCCATTGCTCAGAACTTAAGCCTGTTCTTACCTGGCAAAAATATTCCAGGTAAACCAGTGGGTCAGGTTTACTAGCCCTTTCCAGCCCCAGGAGAGAGTAGAGCCAGAAGGACCTAGAATTGGAGATTATTCACAAGTGGCCATAGTCCACACGAGAATGGGTGTAAGGAACTGTTGGGTCAAGTGTATGTTGATTCTAGTTCTCAGCCCTCAGCACTTCAGTCTAGTCCAACAGGGGTACAAAATGATTACTCTCTTATGAGTATAGGTTTATCTTTTGTGTCTCAACCCCAGGTGACCACACGAGAGCAAGAGTTGAATTTAGAAACTTCTCTAGATCTTCATATAGCTCAGTCACTTGTTACGGCCCAGTCTAGGTTGAGTAACCAGCTCAGGATTCAATTGGATTGATCTTTAAATAAGGGGAAACCAGGAATTACAATGCAAACAAGGTTTTGTGAAAAAGGTTGTGGTATATTGTAACAGACAATATATACATATAATGGTACAAATCAACCAATCCAGGTGTATCTTCAGGGTGCGCCAAGGCCAAAATAATAAGCAAAAGAAGTCTGTTGTTTAGGTAGCTAGCTTACCTAAAAGGAATATAAAGAAAATACATGTATACTTCCCTAACTACCTAAGCAAATAAACAGAGAAAAAAGGACCCTCTCCCAAAAGAAATGGCAGCCACACCCCTACTGCCAGTGAACCAATTGAACATGTATACAAAGGTGAAGAGAATGTACAATAATTGGGTGAGACATGAGGACTGCAGATGTGTCCAGAGCAATAAACTGCAATGTCTGTAATGTAAGACACCTAAGAAAGTGCTGCGGGGAGACAGGAGGACAGCTGATTGTCCTTGCATTGGAAAATTACACGTAACCATCTGTCCTCCCCAGATGTGATCTAGAACTTGCAAATGCCTTGATGGAAGAGTGGAGTAACATCTCACAGAAAGAATGGACAAATCTGGTGCAGTCCATGAGATGAGATGCACTGTAGTACTTAAAGCAGCTGGAGGCCACCAAATACTGACTGTTAACTTACACATTTGAACGTCACTAATTAATTTAAAGAGAGAGAGAGATTACAACTAGGTTTGTCATTTTAGCTGTTATTTATCTATTATCTATATCAGAACCAATGCCACCAAAATAGACAATTTCCTAAAATAGGGCTTACAGTAATATTGTCATAATTACCAGTATGCAGAATAACGGCATAAATGATGAAGAAATGCCAGTATAGAGTGTTAGATGCTCGGGATTACAATTATATTTAGCTGCGTTTTGGGTACAGTGTTGCATATAAAAATAAATAAAGGTCAACTCAAAGATTTTTAGACTTGCATAATTACATGGCTATTACAACTTGCTGTCTAAAACGATCTATAAATAAATCAATAAATAGTCCACACTTAGTCAGTCAATTTTTTTAAGTTTTAGGAAAATATAAGATGTAAATCAACTCCAGATGACTTGAGTGCATCACTGTAAATTAACATGAACTTCTATTTGTCCCTCTCAATCTTTATTAACATTTTACATTAAAATAAGATGAATTTAAAAATAAAGTGAAAATTTTTTGTGCCAGACTCCACTGATCACCTTAGATTAAAACAAACAAACAAACAAACAGGTATGTTTGTGTTACCGAGCAAGACTTGAACAGGAAGTAATAGCAAGAGGGAAGTCTTTATTTGATACTTAAGCAGAGAACATGGAACGGAAACAGTAATTGAACTAAGGCTTGAACACTCCTTAAACTAAGACATGAATGTTCTTTAATCCAAGACATGAACCATCTTTAAACTAAGACATAAACACTCCTTAAACTATGGTAGGAAACACTCATCTAACTTAGGCATGGCATGAACACTCTTAACTAAGGCATGGCATGAACCCTCAACTATGGCCCGACATGAACACTCAACTTGCTTGGCTTGGTGTTGCTTTGCTGGAACTCTTTAGCGTTGTCTCTCTTAGTCCAGTCACGAATCGTGTGGGTAGATTCGGTTTAACTCAGGTTAATGCCGCGCGACGTGCGCAGCAAAACGAGAGGTTTAAATAACTAGTCACCACTCTCTTAATTGCTGACAGCCGGCAACACTTGACTCAATGGTAGTGTCCATGCGCATCTCAAGCTCGTGTTCGTGCACGCTGTCGCCTCAGCGCCCTCTGCTGGCGCTATCGTGACAGTTTGTTTTAAATTGTTTTTGTTGTTGTTTTCTGCATCATTCGCCATCCTAAACTGTGTAAATTTTGTATGCTCAGAAACGATATTTTCTAAAAATGTTGTCTTCAACCTGAATGTATTTTTTTCCAACATTCATACATCATACAGAATTCATACAAGAGGAAAATATGTGAAAATATAAAACAGTCTGGATATATTTACATTTACATTTATTCATTTAGCAGACGCTTTTATCCAAAGCGACTTACAAATGAGAAAATGTGACTGAATGTGGCAGATGTGTTAGAATTGTAGACATTTTATGTATGTGTACATATGTGCATGATTAATGTGTAATCCTTCTGTCGAGAAATGAGCAGACTGTTGTCTGTGAAATAATCGATACATTTATTGCATATATGGTTGAGAAAAACACTGTGATGTGTATAAAATTTCTACACTCCCTCGATAATGCATGATAACGTTTGTGTTCTTTTACTGAAATAAATATTTTGACATTTAAGACCATCTGAGTTATTCTTTTGTGGAGGCTAAAGTGTCGATGAAGAAAGTGTATTACACACCTTCAAATGCGGAGTCTTTTGGTGGTAAAAACGTTTAAAAGACAGCGTTTTAAAAGAAACAGTGGTTCGTTTAACAGATAAACAAGTTTTGGATTGGCTCGCCGGCGAGGATGCTTACACGCTACACAGAACTGCACCGTTAAAATACAAAAGAAATCGTGTTTTTGTTTATGGTATTGATATGCAGTTTCAGGCCGATCTGGTCGATATGTCTGCATACGCTAAGGAAAACGACAACGTTCATTTTCTGTTGACGCGCATAGACATGTTTAGTAAATATGCGAGGACTCAGGTTTTAAAAAAATTAATCCGGCGTCGAGGTGTCTAAAGCTTTCGAATCTATACTGGATGAGGGCAGGGTGCCCCGTAAACTACAGACAGATAATGGGAAATAATTTTTTGATAAACATTTTCAAAGCATGACAAAAAAGTACAACACACAACATTTTGCAACAGCCACTGATTTAAAAGCGTGCATCGTCGAACTGTTTAACAGAACCTTAAAAGGGCGGATGTGGAGATATTTAACTGCTACAAACTCCAAACGCTATATCGATATTCTACAAGACATCATGGATGGATACAACGCCAGCTATCACAGGAGCATTAAGATGAGACCTATTGATGTGTCCAAAGAAAATGAATCTGCCGTGTATAAAAACCTATATGGATCTAAAGACGGGACCACCGTAACCCCCAAATTTAAATATAAAGTCGACGACATGGTTAGAATTTCTCAAAGAGGTCAGTTTAAGAGGTCAGTTCAGAAAAGGTTATGAAGAAAACTATACACACGACTTTTTCACTATAACAGAATGCAAATCACGCGAACGTCCCGTCTATAGGTTGTGTGATTATGACGGTGATGTCATCGATGGTGTTTTTTATGAAGACGAATTACAAAAAATATTTGTGAATGTTTTGAAAACAAAACATTTAAAGTGGAAAACGTTTTAGACAAGAAGAAACAAGGCAGAAAAACATTGGTTTTGTCACAATATAGCCGGCAGATGGCGCTGTGGCGACGACGTGCACGTAGAGCTGGAGAGCATGATGCCTTTAACTAAATCGTGCCGTGATGCCTTTAACTAAATCGAGCATGTGTGAGCCAGGAATAGTTCTACCATTAAACACAAACTCCCCCGAATCATCCCAATATGTGACCTCTTTCATTTTAGACATTTTATCTAAAATGTAGTGAGTGTTTTTTTTTACACACCTGCGGAACATTCTTCAAAACACTGTCCACTATGTTATCTAAATCGTCGTAGGGGTTTACGCTGGGCGGTGCAGATGGCTTTTCTTTTTCAGTGTGATCAGTCAGCGGGAGTGTTAATGTGCTGTTTTCACGGTCCCCTTGTCTGGCGAGTGTTAAAAAGCGCTGTAAAACGCTTGTGTACAGCTTCGTGTTTTTCATAATTGTCCAAGTCAGATCGTTGCAAAGTATTTCTTATAGCTATGTCCAAATCATTCTCCACAACCTGCTGAATAGAATCACGGGGGTTTCCAGTCTTTAGTTTATCCAACTGATACTGCGGGACTGAAAACATCTATGAATACTCCATTCCTGTTATCTAGAAGCAATCAGACTGGAGATGAAATGAATAGCTATGCTTAAGAGTGGTAGAAGAAAGCCCCTCTGTTGGTTTATTACACGTCTCTTTCTTTTAACACCAATCTTCTTATCTGCAACACATTTGATCATGCTTTTCCTTTTTCTCAGTTTCTGGTATTATTGTGATGTGAGCAGTATATTACCATAGAGAACATTAAGAGCTACTTCACACAATGTCGCAATGAGTTCGTCTGTGACAGTTTGTAAAATAATCCGTTTTTGTTTAGGTGTTGCTTTTAATATTTTTAAAAGCGGCAGGTTTCTACAAAGTCTGGCCGACATTTTCGCCATCTTCTTTTCTGGAGATATACCACAGGGTGTGGCGCAAGTAAATCTGTTCTGAGACAATAGTGTTTGGGTGTTTTTGTTTTATAATCAATCAGCAGATACCCCAAAGTTTTGCTGGTTGCATCTTGGTAACACTCCATAAAAAATTTTGTGTTGCCGGGATACATTTGTCTTCCTAGAACACTGACTTGATTAGCATCTCTGGGGTTTTTAAACAACATCAGATAATTTGTGTTTAAGCTGATGGTCCTGCTGGATTTCCCTTGGCAAAATAAATTCTGCACAATATAAATAAAAGATTATTGTGATGTACATACTGGGTGAACACTTTTTCCACCTCGTTGCTCCCGCTGGCCTCTTTCATCAGACCATCAAGGATCAACAAATTAGTTGTGTTGGCGGGAAACAGAGCATCATCATTCAGAGTCTGTGGTAATCCTTCAAGAAATTTTATTTTGTACATTTTCAATAATTCATCATACAACGGTTGCCAACAATCATAAATATACACAATATTTTACATTTTTTTAGAAATCAACTGTACAGCATTTTGCAACAACTTTTTTACAAAATATGACTTTGCATCTGTGTCTCAAACACCCCTATTTCCAAAAAGACTATCCAAAGCCATATGGGAGCAGCACGCATTTGTTGTACAACACCTTAAATTTTTTAATGACTGACCTGTTGTGTAGTGTGAAATGTTTTTTATTATGTACAATGGTATCTATGTATGCCAGTATATGACGACTATTATCCGCCCCCACGACGTAGTGGTCTACAAGTCCAATCAGTGTGTCTAATCTAATGGCTTTTGAATTGATGGCATTTAGTGTGATACCTTTGGCTTTCATACAAACCTTGCCCTTGGCAGTGCAGTAGCTGTTTGTTTTTGGCCCGTCTGAACAAAATTCGATAATGTGATCACCATCCCCAACCTCATCAGTTAAATTGCCGAGATAGGGCCCCAACGGAGGTTGCCAGTCATCCTCTCTAGATGTACAGATCATGCTGTCTAAGTCACTGTACAACAAACTTTCGCCCAATTTGTCCATCAACTCATGTAGATCTAGATGTGAATGAGGTGTTGTAAAGCCCCAAGAAAGATGTTGATGTCACGAGTCTGACCCCCTTTGCCATCCGCATAACACCACCGAATTAGTACTACGCTGTCTGACACGAACGAAAAGTGTTTACTATCGTAACCGTCACCGAATATATGTTGTGTAAACTGGTCCGGGTCCTTTTTCATGCATGGAGAAACGACCCCAAAGTGAGTTCAGCAGAAGTTTGTTAATAGAACGCTGTGCTGGGTTATGACTTATCTTATCAACATCCATCTTAATCCCCTCTTTCTCAACGTAATCTGAGATGTAGGATTCCTTGTCTGCATCTGTCACAATGTGTGCGGGGAACTCACTGGCCTCTTGTTTGTATTGTAAAAATGTTTTAACATAGTCACAAAACAAAGTTTCTGACCATTGTGGAAAATGCCACACCTCGTCCACTTTATGTTTACAACATAACCCTTTTACACACCTTTCAACAGCTCGATGCTGACCCAACAGCCTGAAATCGCTCTTTCCTCATCAGTATGGCCACACGGGTCTGTCTGATTCTGCTGTTCTGCGCATGTACGACAGAGTGGAAACATAAGCTTACCACCAGTCCTATAGGGAAGGACGGGGTGAAGCAGTTTTCGTGGTGGCAGCACTGTAGCCTTGACAAACCCATAATAATTTTCAAGAGGTACAAAATCCTTGAAAATTATTTGTGGATGTCCTATGGGGTAACATTTTTTGGCCTGGCAAAAGGGATACAAGCTTGTAAAGTCTTGTAAAATATCTTTTTTTTTTTTTACCAATGTCGGCTTTGTGATACAATTTGTATTCATTAGTATGACCACCAAATAGAGCGTTGCACGGTTTCAATCTTTCTGGATGTGTGTAAGTGGACATAAAGGCCATTATAGCGACATCGGTCTGTTTAAGATTATTCCAATCACACTCCCACATTACCTCAACATCCTGACCATACGCTTTTTCCAATATTTTGATTTTGTCATCAAATTGTCTTCTGAGCAAGCCATAGGGCACTTTTGATAATGGATGTAAATGTTTGGGGTTATAATGACAATCATGCCCCTGAAAAATACAACTGTTCAATTTGAAAGCATATTTGATGCCATCCTTTTCATAATAACCATCGAGATGGTATTTTCCAATCACCATCTCACCGTGGTTTATTGCGTGCTGAATGTTTATGCCACGTGTTGTTTTGACATATTCAAGCCATTCAATGGAAACGGTTGAATATGTCTTATTCTTTTTTTGTGTATGCGTTGTTATGGGTCAGAGCTAGGGTGTCTTTTGATAGGAAACGGGTTTTATACATGGCCATGCAGCACACTGCTAAAGTGGTGAGAGAGAGGAATAGTTTGTATATATTGTAACCTTATTTTTGACAGATCTAGGTGACAGATCTAGACCCTGATAGGTCAAAGGGGTCAGGATGCACGTTGGTTTAGTGGTTAGCACGTTAGCCTCACACGTCCGGGGTTCGAGTCCTGCCGGGGCCATGTGTGTGCGGAGTTTGCATGTTCTCCCCGTGCTGTGGGGTTTCCTCCCCCAGTCCAAAGACATGCATGGTAGGCTGATTGGTATGTCTAAAGTGTCCATAGTGTATGAATGGGTTTGTGTGTGATTGTGCCTTGTGATGGACAGGATACACCCTGTCCAATGTGTATCCTTCCTTGTGCTTGATGCTCCCTGGGATGGCTCCAGGTTCCCCATGAAGTGGTAGAAGATGGATGGATGGATGAATGGATATTTATGCTGGCATCATAAAAAATAGTTATGTTAAATCCGGTTCCCATGCATTCCAGATACACACAGACACACATGTTCTCATGTATAGTATGGTCATGTCTATTCCACACACATACACATCCAACCAAAAATATGACACACACACACACAGACACAGAGACACATGCATGCATATGACCCTGTCTATACAAGCACACACACATCCAACAAAAATATGACACACACAAGTTCTTTCCTTTCACATAGATTGTGAAACACTCCTGAGTTAGGCCTAGGTCAATGGTTCAATTCCACACACAAACAAACACACACGCATGCACAGACACCACATACATTGCACACATGCATACGTTCCAGTCTACAAAAGTCGAGCACTCTGAGAGTCAGGCCTAGGTCAAAGGTCAACCCCGTGAAACCCCGTTCCGATGTATTACACACAGAGACACACGCATGCATACGACCATGTCTATAAAAGCACACACACATCCAACTAAAAATATGACACACAGACACAGACACACACACACACACACATAAGGCTGGTGAAAAAATAAGCAAATGATTAATAATGAATTTCCATACACATCCAGCCAAAAAAATATGACACACACACAAACACACTTTCTTTTCATATTATTTAAAAGGAATTTAAGTGATATGTACTTAATTACCATAATTATGAACACAAGTTGTTAAGTTGACAATCATTTTTAAAATTACGTTGCTCCATTTAGATTTTCTCCAGTAGAATACAGCCTTTTAATCCAGGAGAAATGACTAACTAACAATAGTAACTAAAATCCAGTGTGATTTACAATACAAATCTCATACCTAACATCTCTGCAGGTTTTATAGACATAAAAGCACCTAATGAAATGAGCAATATAGATAAAAATGAAACACTCTGTGTCTACTACTTATCTCTCTCATAGAACTATCCACAGTCCAAAGGCTGCTAATTCTGCTCAAAGAGCAAACTGACTACAATGGAGCTAGAAGGCTATATGTTTGAATGACAAAAGATTAAAAAATAAATAAATAATTGATCAATACATGAAATTAGATTACACAATGTAGTTGACGTTTACATGAATGAGTAGAAATGTAATAATGCTTTTCTTTCCTATAACACAAATGAAAAGCCCTCAGTAGACGAGCAGATTTGTCAAATGAAACTTTTTCATTCTTATCCACTGCTACAGTACACTAAAGAGTAGATTTTCAAATTACACTGCTAAATATGACTAGCATTAGCTATGTGTAGTAGTGCAAAATGGTCCATCAACTGTATTAGCAGGTGTAGCCTATACACGAGCCCACTACTGGTCATATCACAATTGAGAATATTCCCAAATTCACTGCTTTAGTAGAATTTATTTGTAAATGAAATGATACTCACACTGAAACGTCCTTTGTATAGTATTTGTTCAGTCTACAGGTCCGCTAACACAGTCTTAACTGTCTGAATTTGTCCAGACATGTTAAATAGGTACGGACTTGACATTAGTGACTTGAAGTTATCAAGCCTTAATTTTGTTAAGCTACTACTTTCTTCTAGAACTCAATTAATAGACCGTGTATGGTAGCACTACTTGTATTGTTCTCTGTTGGATAGATTGCTTTCCTTGTATTCTTTCATTTGTAAGTCACTTTGGATAAAAGTCTCTGTTAAATGAATAAATGTAAATGTACAACAACTTCAAGTTTTCAGTTTAAATTACACACAATATTAAGTTGATATAATTATCAACATTATTATATCAACACATCTCATCAGAACGATGTTTACAACTTTAAATATTTAATCAAATCAATGTTAGATTTTTTATCTTGCAATCACAAATTTAATTAAATTGTAGTAATAGGTCCCTGAATGACTTTTTAGACAAAAGCATTGTGATTATTTCTGACTATGCGTTTCTAAGACCCTGTGTTCTCTGTTTTCTCTCTCTCTCTCTCTCTCTCTCTCTCTCTCTCTCTCTCTCTCTCTCTCTCTCTCTCTCTCTCTCTCTCTCTCTCTGACTCACACACACACACACACACACACACACACACACACACACACACACACACACACACGCATATCCCTGTCTAACACTCCTGAGCCAGGTCAAAGATCATCACCAACCGTCATTATCTTAACAGGTGTAGATCAAAGATTAATATCGGTGGTCCCCACCCTTAATGTAGTGTGACAAATGTACATACCCTCCGTGACTACATTACGTAAGGTTTAAACATTTTTATTTTGTGATGGCAGCAAGACAAAACTGTTGTACATTGGGTATCTGGTGATTTTAGAATTAGGCCTAAACTGTCAAATATGTTTTGTGAATGGCTTTGTCAGGCAAAGAGCACATTGGCATGGAAAGAGAAAAGTAGTAATATAGATTTCAGCAGGACTGACCTGCTTGAGCTGAGTGAATGAAAATCAGTAAACTAAAACACTTTATTAGTAGTATTTACGTTTTTGTAACGTGAAAATACGCTGTTATATTTTTACTGTTTAATGTTTTACTGCAGAATCACTAAAAATCCACCATTAAATATTGTTCATTTACACACACACACACACACACACACACACACACACACACACACACACACACAAACACACACATACATACATGCATATCCCTCTCTAACACTCCTGAGCCAGGTCAAAGATCATCACCAACCATCATTATCTTAACAGGTGTAGGTCAAAGATTAATTTCGGTGGTCCCCACCCTTAATGTACTGTGACAAATGTACAAACCCTCCCCCTCTGCCAGAACTGGAAGAAGGTGAAGGTGAAAGTCAGCAGCTCCATTTTGTGTCGAGGGGAAAATAAACCATTTCAGGAGTAAAAACACAGTGAGTATCTAAATCTAAAGCTATAATATATAAACACACTGAATCTGATCTGTATGTAGATCTGTATCTCTAAACACTCACTAGTTTACAGAAGAACTAAACTTTGGTTTAAGGTGTTTAATAGCAGTGAATATATCACTGATCTGATCTAAGAACAGTTTAGAGAAATCATTCACTGAGAGAAGAGTAAAAAGGACTGTGTAATGTGGAGGAGAAGAGCAGCGTAGCTTTGAGTCAGTGAATTCTACAGGCTTTAAGACCCAGCTGAGTCAGTTATCTGTGATTGGGACTGCTGACATCAGTGTAATTCCTGAGGTATGGGGCGTGTCTCCTGTTTGAATAAGTGTGCAGACTGTAGCTGAATTAAAAAGATGGAATTATTGGTGTTTAATGAGGAACACATTGTGTAACAGTGCTGAGACAGCAGAGTATTAATTATTGCTGATATTTCTGTTGTAATTACAGAATGATGGAGGGAAAGAGAACAGACTCACCAGAACCCAGCTGTGTGTCCATGAAGAGTGAGGAGTCAATGGGACTTCCATTTAACTTCAGAGACAGAGCCAGTTCTCCTGATGTGAGGTCAGAACAGTGAGGTGTTTTACAGCAGTGTTCCACCTGATCAAACTCACTGGTCTCGTTATGAAGCTCTTCATGAGCTTTATCAGGTGTTGAAGCAGTAAAACACTAAAGTGTGCAGTGCTGCAGCTCTCGGACTGGTAGTGAGGAAAACTGCTTTAAGAGTTCAGTTCAGCCTGCAGTCCCTGAGCTGGAGGGTCTGTGGTGCTACACAACAACATTTACACCTGGGACATTAATGACTAGATCACTATGTTATTCATAAACATGTTAGTGTCAGTGAGGAAACCCTGAAATCAGTGTATTGTGTTAAGAGGATAGTGTTAAATATCTGTCTCTGTATGTATTAGTGTGTTGTGCAGCTATGAATACATATAGTCTATATTACATCATGTGTTTTATTTGTTCACAGAGCACAAAAGAAGAAATCAAACATCAGCAGAAATCAGCTGGTCTCCATATTCAAGGTGTGTGTGTCTTTTTAATGTGTGTAACTTGTGTGTGAGTAGGTTGCAGGTTTTTTATTTAAGATAATGACAGTTCACAGGTTTATCGATGTGCAGCAGCATTATGGGTAATCAGACAGAATTTCAGTTGTAACTGTGGTAATAGAAAGAGACCTTTCTTCTTTTCATAAAATAAAAGCATCTCTCAGTGTGTAACATTATAATATTTAGATGTGTTCCTGTGTGTTTCTAACCAGGAGCTGGAACACAAAGTCATCACTCTGATAAAGAATGAGCTGAAGAGGTTTAGGAAGCTCCTGAGTCCAGATTACCCAGCATGCACTGAGAGGGAGGTGGAGGATGAGGAGGATCTGCACAGTGTCAGAGAGGGAGTGCTGAAGATCACACTGCGCGTCCTGAAGAACATGAACCACACAGATCTCGCTAACACACTGCACAACAGTAAGAGCTCTGAGTCATGGATTTATTCCATAAGGTTCAATTTGGAGAGAGGAAATAGTTTTAGATATGAACACCTTTAGTTTGAAGTTTGAGTTTAGTATCATGTACATCTGGTGCTTTTCTGTTCTGTTCGTGGTCCAGTTTGTGATTACTCTGTAAAGTGGTCCTGTTCCTTTAATAATATTTAGTCCATGAATCAGGAATGAACAGCAGCATTTGAAAGTATTTTACATGTTATATTGTGCTCAGTGATTTTGCATTAAAACATGTTATTACTTTCTTTATTAGAACTCACCTCTGTGTATCAGCAAAAGTTGAAATCCAGCCTGAGAGAGAAGTTTAAAAGAATTAATGAAGGAATCTCACAGCATGGAAGCTCAGCACTTCTGAATGAGATCTATACAGATCTCTACATCACAGAGGGTTGGAGTGGAGAAGTCAATAATGAACATGAGGTGAGACAGATTGAGACAGCATCCAGGAGACCAGCAACACAGGAGACACCCATCAAATGTAACGAGCTCTTTAAAGACAAGTCCATCAGAAGAGTGCTGACTAAAGGAGTTGCTGGAATTGGAAAAACAGTCTCTGTGCAGAAGTTCATTCTGGACTGGGCTGAAGGAAAAGCAAATCAGGACGTCACCTTCATGTTTCCACTTCCCTTTCGAGAGCTGAATCTGATGAAGCAGAGAAATCTCAGTCTGATGGAGCTTCTTCATCACTTTTTCCCAGAAATGAGAAAACTAGAATTACTAGACTCCTACACAGTGGTGTTGATCTTTGATGGTCTGGATGAGTGTCGACTTCCTCTAAATTTCCAGAAGAATGAGAGATTGTGTGATGTGACAGATTCAGCCTCGATGGATGTGCTGCTGACAAACCTCATCAAGGGGAATCTGCTTCCCTCTGCTCTCCTCTGGATAACCTCTCGACCAGGAGCAGCCAATCAGATCCCTCCTGAGTGTGTAGACCAGGTAACAGAGGTACGAGGCTTCAGCGATCCTCAGAAAGAGGAGTACTTCAGGAAGAGGATCAGTGATCAGAGCCTGGCCAATAATATCATCACACGCATGAAGTCTTCAAGAAGCCTCTACATCATGTGCCACATCCCAGTCTTCTGCTGGATCTCAGCCACTGTTCTAGAGAGAATGTTGGGTGAAGCAGAGAGTGGAGAGGTCCCCAAGACTCTGACTCAAATGTTCACACACTTCCTGATCTTTCAGATCAAACACAAGGACCAAAAGTATCATCAGAAATGTGACCCTGATCCTCAGCAGACCAGAGAGAGTATCCTGGCACTGGGGAAACTGGCTTTCCAACAGCTGGAGAAAGGAAACCTGATCTTCTATGAAGAAGACCTGAGAGAGTGTGGCATTGATGTTGGAGAAGTTGCAGTGTACTCAGGAGTGTGTACCCAAATCTTCAGAGAGGAGTTTGGGCTTCACCTGGGGAAGGTGTTCAGCTTTGTACATCTGAGTGTTCAGGAGTTTCTGGCTGCTTTATACACATTTCTCTGCTTTATTTTTAGAAAGACAAATGTCTTAGTGGAGCAACGCACTGGACTTCTCCATTTCTTCAGAAAGTCAACCATGTCTGATTTCCTCAGGAGTGCAGTGGACAAAGCCTTACAGAGTGAGAATGGACACCTGGACCTGTTCCTCCGCTTCCTTCTGGGTCTCTCACTGGAGTCCAATCAGACTCTCTTACGAAGCTTAATGCCACAGACAGGAAGCAGCTCTCACAGCAAACAGGAAACAGTTGAGTACATCAAGGAGAAGATCAGGGAGAATCCATCTCCAGATAAATCCATCAATCTGTTCCACTGTCTGAATGAACTGAATGATCATTCTCTAGTGCAGGAAGTACAGACTTACCTGAACAGTGGAGGTGACTGTCTTCTCAGTGGAACCAGACTCTCTCCTGCTCAGTGGTCAGCTCTGGTGTTTGTGTTACTGAACTCAGATCAGGAGCTGGATGAGTTTGATTTGAGGAAATATGACCGATCAGAGGAATGTTTTTTGAAGCTGCTGCCAGTGGTCAAAGCCTCCAGAAAAGCTGTGTGAGTATTTTTATTTATAAATGTATTATTGCATGGTTTGTTATTTTAATGTAACACTGAACTGCACTGTTTGGATTAATGCTTGTTAATAGTTACTCTAATCATCTTTAAACAAACCTCTGGTACTGTTACAGAAGATTGTTTCACTTTTTACACTAACACGTTACGTCTGCACTGAGATCTGGGCCATATGGACAAAACCTTATATCTCCATTTATTACCTTTTCTCTAAAACTGATGAAAATGATCTCTACAAAATAACTGCATGTATTCATGACTGCTTTTTGATCATTTTGTGAACTAAACACCAGTGAAAGGCACTTTTTCTTTTCTCCTTTTACTTGAAACAGACATTGAATAGAACTTCACAAATGAGAACAAGAAAAACATAACACTGTCACCATGGGAACAATATGAATACAACATGTGACATTGTGTATGTGTGTGTGTGCGCGTGTGTGTGTGTGAGAGAGAATTAAAAGTACCGGAGCAGTCTGGCTGTGCAGCTACAGTAAATATTAATTTATTTTAGACATTTTAAAGCTCACACATCTGATGTTATTTTTATTTATGCTATGCTAACAGAAAGAATAAGTTAATATTACCTGTCTTACATTTTATTGTCTGTTTCTGTTTCACCAACGAAATATTTCCAAACAAAGCCACAGCATGTCCTGCTCCTTTTTGTTCAAACGCGAGATTTTTTATTTTATTTATTTTTTAGTTGGAGACCTTTTAACACATACTTTCATTAAAAAATGGTTTCAAGTTTCAATTATAATAAAGCATTTGTTCAAACAAAAAACATCTGTTTTCAGTCCTTTAAGTACCATTGTAACTGATAATAATAATTTATTATTATTATTATTATTATTATTATCAGTTACAACGATCCTTAAAGGAATGAAAACAGAAGGGTCTTTTGTTTGAACAAATGTTTTATAATAATAATAATAATAATAATAATAATAATAACAGTACTGATGTGGTGTCCTGTCCTCTGACTTCTGTGTGTAAGAGAAACACACACACATTTCTGTTACATGGTAAACTTTCGCTGGATTATGGCTGTGTTTGTGTGTTCGAGGTCAGAGTTCTGATATTTCAGAATTTCTCTTCCAGGCTGCGGGAGTGTAATCTGACAGAGGAAAGCTGTAGAGTTCTGTCCTCAGTTCTCAGCTCAAACTCCTCCAGACTGAGAGAACTGAACCTGAGTCACAATAACCTGCAGGATTCAGGAGTGAAGCTGCTCTCTGCTGGACTGGAGAATCCACACTGTACACTGGAGATACTGAGGTACACACACACACCAACAACAGTAATAATAATTATTATTATAATTCAAATAAATGAGAAAATGGCACTGAAAATTCACCCCCATACGATTAATAACAATAAATAAATAAATAAATAAATAAATAAATAGATAGATAGATAGATAAATAATCGACCAACAATTCGATTGTGAAAATAATCCTTAGTTGCAGCTGTGTGCTTAACTGCTGGTGAGCAGGGGGATGGGAAAGGGGCGGAGTTTGAGCTCCCTGCTGGGCAAACAATTCACACCTCTCCACGAAAACATTGAGACAGAGATGAATCGGAGAGCAGGACTAAAGTTTTTTGATAGTAAAACACCGTATGCAACTGCCACAATAAAATTATAACATTTAACCCAAGATCGGACTTGTATAAACGTTTACTACCTTACATTACCTACATAGATGAAAATCCAGTTCGCACGCGGTCTTATAAATCATGCACATTTCCATCGGTATAAAGTCCATCAGCTTTATTGAAGAAAACAAACGCAAAGTTCCATATTTAATCACAAATGTCCTCTTCAAAATGCATTGTGTTTTGATATCCCACTCCTCTGGAATTTTAATAATTAGCCATAAACTGAACTGAGACACATTCTAAAAAAAAAACTAATCTGCTTTGGCTATGCTGAACAACCCGCCTCCTAAATTTTAATCGGGCAGTCTAACTTGACTGACACCCACATGGACCAATTGTAGATACTTCCAGCTTTCAAACAAGTCCAAACTCGACATGATTGACCAGTCAAAGGCTGAGAAAATCAAACGCGTAATCAGCACAACCAAACCATTTACGCGTGCATCCATTGGTCTTGAGTTGTGTGTCAGCGGGTACAGGGCAATCAGCACAGCGCTACAGGGCCGTGCAGAGAAACTATCAGGAAATGGCCGCTCCGCTCTAGCGGTCTTCCTGCAAAACTTTATACAGCAGGTTTTTGCATGTTTGGCAGTTTTTTTCTGATCGCTAGTTTTCTACTGGCCACTCGTGTGTCTATCATTTGAGCCATTAGGAGAGCAAGTGCTCCTTCACCTGTGGCTCTTGCACTATTTTTAATAAACATTATATTTTATAAGTATGTTTCAGACTTTTTGTGTGTGTGTGAAATTACACATTGTGTAACAGTTCATGCTACTGCCATTTGTTTTCATTTTGTGCCATTTGGAGAGGTTATTTTGTGCCTTTAAAAAAATGTTTGCTATTTCTAGAAGTCTGCAATTTTTAAAGGCTTTGTGCCATTTAGAGAGGTTTTATGTCATTTAGAGATGTTTTGTGCCATTTAGAGAGGTTTTTTTTTTTTTTTTTTTTTTACCTGTGTTTGGATAATACACACAATTTTAGTGGTTAGAGATAACTTCCTCATAGTTTGGGTGTTCATGGACAAGTACTTGGGGCATCTTTGAGACCAGGAATGGGGTTGATATCAACATTTGCTGTGAAGATATAACAATTGTGTTAAAAGTAAATATTTTTTTTATAATTTAAAAAAAAAAGAAAATTCTGAATATATTGCCCCAGGTAGGCTAGGTAAAAGAAGAAATACTTGAAATAACTGCTAATTCGTAAAGTCTTAAGTATCTACTTTCATATGAGCCATTAATCACTACTGTGTTGTGTGAGATCACAAAACAAATCAATGCTGAACTCAGGTATGTGTTCATACCTGCCGGTGGAATGAACGTAAGTGTTGTTGCTTAAGGGGTTAATAACATTACAATATTAGTTTATTGTTTATACACAGGCTGTTCATTTTATATTTTTATCCTGACATTAGAACCTTGTATTCAGGTAAACACTTTATTTCCCACCTGATGGAAACACCTCATTTCACAGTCAGGTAAATAAATCTAACACTTCATCATTTCTCTTCCAGGCTGTGGAGGTGTAATCTGACAGAGGAAAGCTGTAGAGTTCTGTCCTCAGTTCTCAGCTCAAACTCCTCCAGACTGAGAGAACTGGACCTGAGTAACAATAAACTGCAGGATTCAGGAGTGAAGCTGCTCTCTGCTGGACTGGAGAATCCACACTGTACACTGGAGATACTGAGGTACACACACACACACACACACACACACACACACACACACACACACACACACACACACACACACATATATATATATATATATATATATATACACACACACACACACACACAATAATAATAATAGTAATACAACAATAATAATAATAATAATAATAATAATAATAATAATAACTTTATTTATCTAGCACATTTCATATATAAAATGCAGCTCAAAGCGCTTCACAGTGGAAAATAAAATAAAATGACCTATTTTAAGCCTTTTTACAAGATGTAATATAAGTCTCAGGTGTCCCCAGAATGTGTCTGTGAAGTTTCAGCCCAAAATACCCCACAGATCTTATACCCTGCTGTAAATGCCCCTTTTTGGGTGGAAGCAAAAACAGGCTGTTTTTGGTGCGTGTCTCTTTAAATGCAAATGAGCTGCTGCGCCCCGCCCCCTTTCCCCTCTTTACTCCTACTGGTCTCTCGATCGCTCTAAAAAAAATCGATTTCCAGGATATTGTATATAATTTGCAGCTGTCAGGGAGCCGCTATCAGTATACGGGAGACTCCCGGAACTTCCGGGAGAGGTGGATGTCTGTTTATGATGGTATTTATTTTTATCTTTCTTTTCATGTTACACATGACGCGGACTCGACTGTACTCAGAAAAACTACCGAGTCCAAAATGTCCGAGTCCGTATCAAGTTTGAGTACAAATTTACTTGAGTGTGTGACAAGTCCGAATTTGTTCATAATTCGACTCGAGCACCCCAACTCCAATATAATTCACCCTCCCACAATTACTGCAGGTTATAACACAAAAACAAGCATAACATACCGTCAGTCCCCCGCCATGCCTTCTTCAGCCTTTATCTTCCACGTTTAACTCTTAATTCTGGGCTATGTGTGGTTTTCCGCCGTGCGTTCGGGTACCCGGAGAGTCCCAATGAACACACTGACACATATGCTGTTCACAGAGAGTTCTCCGTTTATTATTGCAAAACAGGAGTTATTTATACATGGAGATAAGAAGCAGTGCATGGGCGTTTATACTAGTGCAGGTACCAGACAGATTTCGACAAAACACACAGCACATAGTGATAATACAAAATAAGTCATGTGTCAGCTATAATACAGGATTGCAGTTTGATCAGCTTATTCAAAGAGGTAATTCCCTTCACATACTCATATATACTAATAGTAGTTACAGTTAAAAGTGATAGGTTAGTTAGCACAAAGAGAGACCAATCAGAATGTGCGCTGTGTCACTCTTACCACATCTGCCACTTGCTTCCTCGGTTTATTATCGTGGAAATTTAGACAAACACCAGTAGACTCGTCCTCTCAGATGAAGTAGTTTTATTACAGAGAGATGAATACAGGAAGAAGAATGAGTGCACTCGTCCAGTGTTGATGCTATTTCCCCAAGCTCCAGTTCAGTCCAGAACTCCTCCATAAGTGCCTGATAAATGTGAAAGTAGAGGACAGTGAGGTGTTGGTGGAGAAACACTGGGTTGAGGGTCAGAATAAAGAGCAGATAAAGCAGCTATGCACATACATAAAGAGCTAGCTCTTGTGCTGAGTGGCCATGCCATTTAACTCTTATCCAACACCTCATCAACCTTTTCTCTCAACATCCTGTAAATGTTCCATAACATTACATTTTAATTTGCACATTAAAGAGTTCTTGTGTAAATGCTCCTAGACACTGTTTATGAAGAAATTAATTCGTATCCAGTGTGATAAATGAGGCCCAGTGTTTTATATGAGTAAAACATTCAAGTGTGTATTTTATATGGTGTGGATTAGCATTGTTTCTGCTGTTGTGCTTTGTTTTTCTCTGTGTGTGTGTGTGTGTGTGTGTGTGTGTGTGTGTGTGTGTGGTATGTGATTTGTATGTGTGTGAAAGTTAGATTAAGCTCCAAAGAACAATGAACTCCAACAGTTTTAGCGTCTCTGTGAAACTCAGCTTTGTGTTAATGCTGAAATATCTACATCACTTCTCACATCAGAACAAAGTACATTTATTTCTACAGCGTGTAGATCAGTGTACATTACACACACATTTACTTTAATAACATGCCAATACTAGTTTATTGTTTATACACAGGCTGTTCATTATATATTTTTATCCTGACATTAGAACCTTGTATTCAGGTAAACACTTTTGTTTCCCACCTGATGGAAACACCTCATTTCACAATCAGATAAATAAATCTAACAATTCATTATTTCTCTTCCAGGCTGTGTGTGTGTAATCTGACAGAGGAAAGCTGTAGAGTTCTGTCCTCAGTTCTCAGCTCCAACTCCTCCAGCCTGAGAGAACTGAACTTGAATCACAATAAACTGCAGGATTCAGGAGTGAAGCTGCTCTCTGCTGGACTGGAGAATCCACACTGTACACTGGAGACACTGAGGTACACACACACACACACACACACACACACACACACACACACACACACACACACACACACACACTCACTCTCACTCACACACACAGAGAGAACAGAATTTTAATAAACACAGCTACATCCAATTTCCATCTGTGGTGATTGTAATTGTAATGATGTGATATATTGTCATTGCTGTGTGTGTGTGTGAGAGATGGGGAGTAAATGTTCTGTATATAAAGAGTTTGTGTAGTTGATGTTTTCAGAGCTAAAACTGAGTGTGTTGAGTGTGAGAAGGTTTTCTTTCTTGTAGGATGTATAAATCCAGTATTGCAGATGAAGGTTGTGCTGCTCTGGCTTCAGCTCTGAGGTCAAACTCCTCATCACACCTGAGAGTACTGAATCTGAATGGTAATAATCCAGGAGAATCAGGAGTGAAGCTGCTCTCTGATCTACTGAAGGATCCACACTGTAAACTGGAGACATTATAGTGAGTTAGTGACTTACTGTCTCTTTACTCTACTCTACTGTATCATACTGAATAATGTGTGTGTATGTGTGTGTCTGTTGGTGCTTATGCTGATGTTGTGTGTTTACACTGATGCTCTTCTGTCTTTCAGCATTAACTATAATAAACTCACCAGGACAGGCGCATGACAGGAGTCTCACCTCAAACCTCTTGTCCAGGTTAAAGCAGTTTTGGTGAAGAGTTAGAACCCGTCCCACATTTCCAGCAGTTAGTGAGCTGAATCATTAAACGTAAAGGGACAGAGCAGATACAAAGCCAAGAACAGGCAGAAGGTCATACACAGGAGAAATCAACACACATAACGAAATATCTGCTGTAACACCAAAAGAATTTGACCTCAATTTATACCAGTTCCCGAAGGCACTTGGAGATTTTGGTCATTCACCGTAGGACCAATTGCCCTGACTCAGTAGCAATACTACCCCCTGGCACTTTAGTGTATTGTAAGAATCATTTTCATGGTTGCCGTAAGATTCAGGATGTCTGGCGCTCCACTGTGTTTGAGATTGTGACCTACATTGATGAAGTGGGAACGCTGTATAAGATCAGACCACATGGAGAAGATGGCCCCATTAAAACTGTCCATTGCTCAGAACTTAAGCCTGTTCTTACCTGGCAACAATATTCCAGGTAAACCAATGGGTCAGGTCTACTGGCCCTTTCCAGCCCCAAGAGTGAGTAGAGCCAGAAGGACCTAGAATTGAGATTATTCACAAGTGGCCATAGTCCACGCGAGAACGGGTGCAAGGAACTCTGAGGGTCAAGTCCACCTTGATTCTAGATCTCAGCCCTCAGTGCTTCAGTCTAGTCCAACAGGGGTACAAAATGATTACTCTCTTATGAGTATAGGTTCATCTTTAGCATCTCAACCCCAGGTGACCACACGAGAGCAAGAGTTGAATTTAGAAACTTCTCTTGATCTTCATATAGCTCAGTCACTTGATCAGTCAGGAATGGGTTTAGTTTCTAGGCCATCCTTTAAGCGTTCTACTCATGGGACTCTCAGTGTTAACCGTAATGGTGACCATTAAAGGTGGGGGTGAATTTGGCAAATTTGGTTGGAGGCACTGTTGCGCATGCCCACTAGAGTGTGCACTGATTCTTTATACACAACACTTCCTGTCTATAGAACCATGTCCAGTGCTTGAACCCTGTGCTACACTGTGATTGTTGGTTGCTAGAAGAACAAGTTCTGTTGACTTCAAATGTGTGTTATAAATTTATACCTACCTGGAGAGGCTATTAATTTGGGGGTTTGGTAGCGTGTACTCATAATTTGTCTGCATCGCATTGATTGTGTGTGGGTGTGAAGAAAAAAAAAAAACAACCAACAATACAATCAACCCATATTTACATTTACTCACTTAGCAGACGCTTTTATCCAAAAGGACTTACAAATGAGAAAAAATACAAGCAAAGCGATATATCAAGCAGCGAACGATACAAGTAGTGCTACCATACAAGATCCATTAACTGAGTTCTAGAAGAAGCAAAGTGCACAGAGTAGAGGTGTAAGTGCAAAATTTAATTTCAATTTTGTATTTATATATTTATTTTGTGGTTGTTGAATGTACCATTATAGATTTAGTTCCCCTTTGCTGTTATAATATCCTCCACTCTTTTAGGTAATCTTTCCATTTTATTTTGGAGCATGGCCTTTGGGATTTGTGTATTTGAGCATGCATTTCACCTCCTGAAGAGGAGACTAAAGGGGGAAACCCCTCAAAACAAACAACAACTGAAAGAAGCTGTGGTAAAAGCCTGGAAAAGCATCACAAAAGAAGAGTGCAACAATTTGGTGATGTCAGTGGATCGCCGCTTGATTATTTATTGCAAGGAAGGGATATGCAACCAAATAGTGTTATTTACTTTGATTTCCTTGAAGACTTTCTGTTCCAATATTTTTGCTCACCTCAAAATGTTCTAAGTTGTTTAACACATCTAGATGTATATATCAGGAAATTAAAGCTTCAATTTTGATCTATTGTCTCATATTCATCTTTTGAACTCAAACCCAAATGTCCAGCGTATAGCAAAAACAAAAGAATTCCAATACTTTTGAAGAGGACTGCAGGTATGGCAAGGTTGACTGAAGACAGGTGGGGCTGATGGCCACTGATTATGATTAAGACAGTGCTCTCTGCCTCCCTCTAGTGTTGCAACAAGTCAGTTGTCTATTTACAGCACAATCCATTACAAAACTACAGATTCTTATTCCTATTTGGTGTTCAAATCTTCACAAGGAAATGTGCAATGACTTTTTACAACTATGGATTCACCACAAGAACATCAGAGATCTCCCAACATGCTTCACGGCCTACAGACATGAACGCCATGAACTACACTTCCCAGAACACACACTGCCTCTTTCTCAATCACCGGAATTCTGATCAGGCACACACACAGGCGTATCTACGGGGCAATCAAGGTAGGCAATTGCTTGGTGCCCCACATACTGAGAGGGCCCCTGAGGGTCGAAAAAATGAACCTGTTAAGCTTTTGCTGATACTGGAATCAGAATTAAATTTTTGGACCCATACTACTGTTACCTTCTCAGTACTGAGCTTGGGAAGAAATCACACACCCAGAATTCAGTGAAATATTCTTAGTTTAATGTTGAAATTATCAGAGTATATATATATACACGCAGAAAGGTGGAAGAGTTAGATCGTTGCTTAACTAGTTGCAAAGTTTTTAGCTATTCTTCAGTTTATTGTTGTTATTGTTCAGTTGCAAACATACAGCTGTGTATCATCAGCATAACAGTGGAAACTAATTCCATGTTTACGAATAATTTGACCTAGAGGTAGCATATATAAAGTAAAAAGCAGTGGGCCTAAAACAGAACCTTGTGGAACACCAAATTTAACCTCGGTATGCGTGGAGTAGTCACCATTTACATCTATGAACTGATAATGATCGGTCAGATAAGACCTGATCTAGTATACAAGTTGATGAATTTGCTGAAGAGATTAATGAAGCTAGTTTGGTCTCTCTAAGAAGAGTAGAACATTCTAAACATTGATCTGATAGTTATATTATCATCTACAGGGTTAGTTATAATACTGTCTGGTTTTAATTTAATAGCATAAATGTCACATCTAATATTTAGATGTTAAATATCCGATAACACCATGGCGTAGCAGGGGGTGAAACAGAAATATCCTCCGCGGTTCAATCCCAAAATCACACATCTAGTGCACTAGGTAGGGTGCGGAAACCGTTACTGCAGACTTCATGTAGCGCATGAATATAGGGAAGAGAGCTTGATTTGGGATTGAGCCTCTACAAGGTGCAGTGTAGTGTTGTATAGTGTAATGTAGTAGTGGGTCAGTGTGGAGCGCCCCCTGGCGGAATGGAGCATGCGCACTCGCTGAGTAACACCGAGGGAAGGATACTGTCACCATACAAGCTAACTGTACTGTATATAATAAATCAGATAAAACATTTAATTAATTGTTAATTAAATATTTTAACCCATCTCATTTCTTACACGTTTTCATTACTGCCTTTTTTGCTCTTAAATGAGTAACGGTTGAGTTTTTAAGCACAGTATTGAGCAAATACGCACGTTACCTAGCTTCCACGCTAATGAGAGGACGTTCTAATAATTCAATAAAAAATTTTTGTATTTTGTACTTATGTCTTAATAATGATTCCAGTATTAGCCAATCAGATGTGGCCACGTCATCATACTGGAACTAGTTAACTGTGTTGCTGTTTTTGCTAAGGCAGTATGCTCGTAGGCTCCGGTGTGGATGGTTGTTAACAAATCCATCAGCATTGGGCAAGAGCATAACTCCGTTGTTGTATGTTTGTGTTTAATAACTAAGGAAAGTTCCTGCAACGGATTCTCTTTGTGGTGTGTTTCTCTTCACGCCTCCACTGACACTTATAAGCCAAGACGAAAGCACAACAACTGTGTCAGAAGCTGAGCGAGAAAGAACTTCATAGTCAGATTGTGAGTCACTGGGATATCCTCCGTGTAGTGACTTTATTATTCGACTGACCTTATAATCACTGCGAAACGCGATGTGAAGCAGTATTAAAGACTGACGTGCCATGTTTTTTTTTTTTTTTTTTTTTTGCACTATCTGTAAATCCTAATTAAATATATAAACTAAAATAAAAAGGAAATTCCAGAGAAGTTTCAAGCTCGATGTAATACAGCTTAGACATGAGTGAGCAAGAAGGTGAACTTGGAGTATGAGCCGCTCCAGACCTCCACACTGGCTACAGGCTGTGCTGTCACAACAAAATAAACAACTCCAATATAACATTTAACCTCTACTCCAAAGATTGGAAGTAACAGAGGCTAGTTTGCTTGCTCTCACACGGCAGCCCCTTGCCAGCACGGTAACACGTGGTTCCCATCCACATGAAGACACTATCGCACTTTCAGCTGTCCCTGACAGAACCCACATGACAGACGGTGATGTTACAGGGCCTTCAGATGCTGAACAGCTTTTTGCAGCTGAACTCGCGGTCACTGATAGACACGTAGAGCCCTGCTAGTCCAACTTCCTCCACACCTGGCCCGGATGTGAGACCCAGAAGCCGTGTGCAGGGAATCAGCCATTGTAATGGCTCTTTCAACTTGGGTTCAAACGTGCACGCACCTTCAACTACTTCAGCATCCACCAACCACCTCACAGCCCCTCGTGGTAGAGCTCCAGATGGACCTAAAGTTAAACTTAACACATATGATGGTAAAGATGACTAGGAGTCCTTCATCATTCCTTTTGAGCGAAGTGCTGTCATTTACAGATGGGGCACAGTGGAGGGTGTAGATAAACTCCATGAATGTCTACGGGGAGCTGCTGTCTCTCTGCTGCATCTCCCACACGTTGAGCAGCAAGCAGAATATGGTCACGGCGTACATGATGAGCAAAAAGATCGTCTTCTCGTTCGGACGTGAGACACAACAATCCACGACGTGAGGGCACGGTTTGCTCCAGCACACGTAACGAGCCGGGACGGCGAAAAGCATGTACTGACCAATCAGGACGCATATTTCTAAAGCGGACCGAATGACCAGCTGGACGACATAAACCCTCATCAGTCCGTCTTGCTGGATTCACTGCCGGCCGTCGTGTCGCGCTTTCGTACCACTTCCCGTCACACTCTAAGGTGTGCTGTCGCTCTGGCTTTCCTTCAACCGTGCTTTCTCGTTGACGGCGTAGCCGAGGTACACCAGAGAGGGCGTGGCCACCAGAACGATCTGGAATACCCAGAAGCGGATGGGCGGTGAGAACGATCCGGAACACCACGTGGACCGTGAGCCACATTTTCCCCAGAAATGTCGTGTGGTTGTGAATTTCCTCTAAGAGGCAGGTTAAGAAGCTCCAGCTCATGGTGACTTAGACCCGGAGTGACTCCGCCACACTGCACAAAGAGAAAGAAACGAAAACAGACAGAAAGAACACAAACTGTCACATGGGTGATGTTTACTGTTTACGTGGTTTAACTGATATAAAACTAGCAGTGACGCACAAATCGTCCAAAATATTATCAAAAATAAACGCCACTGAAACTGAAGTCTTTTCATCGTCAGATTTTCACACAGGTCCTAATCATAGATAAAGAGAATCCAATTAAACATAAATATTACATTTGGTCATTTATTTATTGAGGAAAATGATCCAATGTGACATATCTGCCAGTGGCAAAAGTAGGTGAACGTCAAGGATTGAAGCTGAAATTCTATGTAGGAAATTCAAAAGGGTTCACAAACTTTCGAGCAGCACTGTATATGGTTACATGATCACGCTATACCAGTTTAGAAGAATTGGGCAGTAGCTGTGAGACAACACCAACCAGTCTGTGTGTCTATCTCTCTCGGTCTGTGTGTCTAACTGTGTGCGTGTGTGTGTGTCTATCTCTCTCTCTCTCTCTCTCTCTCTGTGTGTCTGTCTCTCTGTTTGTGTGTCTCTTGTCTATCTCTCTCTCTGTCTGTGTGTCTATCTCTCTCTCTGTCTGTGTCTATCTCTCTCCCTCTGTGTCTATCTCTCTCTCTGTCTGTGTGTCTATCTCTCTGTGTGTGTGTGTCTCTCTCTCGGGCGTTACCTGTGATCATACTGTATCCGGGAACAGGAGAAATGGAGCGACTTCCTTCTAACCC
Source organism: Ictalurus punctatus (assembly GCF_001660625.3). Lineage (NCBI taxonomy): Eukaryota > Metazoa > Chordata > Actinopteri > Siluriformes > Ictaluridae > Ictalurus > Ictalurus punctatus. The sequence continues at coordinate 4,061,988 of NC_030428.2, forward strand.
ATCTTCCAGTGTGAGTCAATTACATTATTATTATTAATTAATTAATTAATTTATTTATTTATTTTAATCATCCACAACCAAGAACTTGCATCACCCCAGCTCCTTTTTACCATGTCCCTGATACATTTATTCTGACTGATTTTAAATAGATTTATTGATTATATTGTATAATACAAAAGAACTACACAGAGAGAGAGAGAGAGAGAGAGAGAGACACAAAAAAACTCCAACCAGCTTACAAAGGCATCTGTCTGAAATATGCAGATAAAATCGCTCTTACACACCCACGCGCGCATGCACGCACGCACGCACTATCTCTGAAACGAATTATTGTCGTTTTTTATTCTAGATATATTGTCGCGTTGTTTAACGCTGAAAACGCATGGAATCATTTCTGATATCTTACACATGAATCTGATTAAATATACATATATTTATTGTGATCTAAATGATTAGAGGTGTGGTTTGGGACACAGTCGTATTTTCTCATTATACACCATTTTGGATGTGACGGAGTGACAGGTTTGCAAAAGAATAACAAAACAAAGTCATTCATGTATTTCTCCACATTCTAATGGAAATAAAAAACCTCCTCGTCCACTTACTAACAGAAATAATATCATATAACAGATAAATATAAAATATACACTTTCGACAGATTTTCTCAGGTTGTATCTACGAGCTATGAGCAATTATTATTTAAATACGTTTGTGTGTGTGTTGCGAAATTAACTAGGAACAGAGAGCTTAATGTGTTGAGACAGGGACTTCTGTGTACTCAGATAAGATGTACACACTATCAGAGAACTAAAGGGGTGGGGGGGGACAGGACAGGTGTAAGTGATGGAGATAATGACGAATGAATTAAGGATAATTAAAGTCAAACAAACCAAAAACTATTTGTCCAATTTCACATTTATTTCACCTTATTATAAAATTTATGTGTTTATGTAACATTTTATGTTTTCCCATAATGACGTTGGCTTCATCTATCATACCTACATATTTTATTCAGGCAGTAGACAGGAGTCGAAGGGGGGGCTGTTAGAGGGGGAAGGGACACAGTTTTGAGACCATGCTCAGCAATTGTAGTGTAGCCCCTTCTTTATTCATTACAATTATTTTCAGTAAAGAAACTAAGTCTTCGTAATATGCATCTACTGCGATTCCTCCACGGAAGTAAAGGGTCACAACAATATCTCCAGGTAACATGAAGACATAACAACATAAATCTGTCAGAAGGGCCCCACATAATCTAGGTTCACCTCTGGGCACATCTGATCCCTATTACACTTACACACACACACACACACACACACACACACACACACCTGTATGTAGAGACTTTATTCCGCCTGCCCTTTGCGAAGTATATGCTCAATTCCATTCTGTCTTTGACGTTACCAAACAGTTGTATTTGCTGCCTGTTTTTCACCCAAGTCTTGCATATCGGCTTGGAGGAATTTTTGTTCATCCCATGATACACTTCCACAAGCATGTGTTGTGAAAATAAGACTTTGATAGATCCCTGTTCTTTAAATACAATCGGGTGCTCACTCACCTGTCCTCCCATTTATTAAAAACACCTGACTCTAATTTCACCTTCAAATTAAACTGCTAATCCTAGAGGTTCACATACTTTTGCCACTCACAGATATGTAATATTGGATAATTTCCCTTACTAAATAAATGACAAAGTATAATATTGTTTCTCAATTGTTTGACTGGGTTCTCTTTGATACTTTTGTGTGAAAATCTGATGATATTTTAGGCCATATTTGTGCAGAAATATAGAACATTCATAAGGGTTCACAAACTTTCAAGCACCACTGTAGATCCCCATGAAATGAATGTTATGAAAAATGTTCTAAATTAAGTCTGAACTCTGCCTTTCCATAGATCACCCTCATGATGCAGATGAACTTCCCAGGTTGAAGTTGCATGTGGCAATCAGGAGCTTCGCCCACTGGTGAGCCAGATCAACCAACTGGGGTAACAAGAATTCTACCCACTGTCTCTCCTTGGGCTTGGGGTTCACCAGGGTCTCAAAATAGAACTGGCACTGGAGAAAAAATCCCTTACAGGGCTTTCAAAACCCTCAAAGGGATCCAGAGCATCCAGGTGGGTCCAATGGGGAACTCATACTGAATCAAACACCAACATAAAGATCCCAGTATGATTCTCCCTTCGCTCTCCTGCTGCATCCATGCTGTAGGCGAAGTGCAGTTAAGAGCTTTATTGAAGAGAGAGGCAGACAAATACAAATCGAAAGGTAAAATATGTGGTCATAAACAGGCAAAGGTCAGCCGGTCAGCAAACATGGTATGCTAGACAAAAACAAGAATCAGAAACACGCGGATGTAAACAGGATCAAAAACTATGCATCTGCTCGCTCCAGTGCTCAGCACAAGGGGAAATCCATGACAATCATCAAGCATGTTGAATATCCACTGGTTCACTTCAGCCTCAGAAGCACTCTGCTTACACATCTGGTAAAGGACATTTGTCCAAAACATTATTTCATTGGAAACTTTGTCAATTAATATAATTTCTAACCAATTCTGTTCACACTTGACATAGTATTTCCTATATCACTTAGTTAATGCAAGTTTCCTCAAAGGATAATTTATGGTTCAATTTTTTTTTTTTTTGCATTGCATTGCTGCCAAATGATTGGGTGATTAGATAACTGTATGAATGTGAAAGTGTACAGGTGTACTTTGTAACAAAGTCGATGATGAGTCTCAGGAGGACATGGACCATGAAGAACTTTGAAAAAAGGGCATTTTAATTTTGAGGGCTATAGGCATTGACATGTTTTCTGGTACCAAAAAATGGCGCTGCTAGCATAGAGTATGTGACATAAAGTTCTTAATTATTGCATGTTCTGATGCAGTACTGAGTCAAGAGACTGTTATGCATTATTTTATGCAGGCCTAGACTATATTTCACACTCTGATAACTTACACATTTGCACGTCATTAATTTATTTTCGAGAGAGAGAGAGAGAGAGAGAGACTACAACTAGGTTTGTCATTTTAGCTATTATTGATCTATTGATCTATTATCTATTATATATATCAGCACCAATGCCACCAAAATAGACAATTTCTTAAAATAGGGCCTACAGTAATATTGTTTGTAATAATTACCAGTATGCTGAATAACGGCATAAATGATGAATAAATGCCAGTGTAGAGTGTTAGAAGCTCGGGATTACAGTTATATTTAACTGTGTTTTTGGTACAGTGTTACATATATATATAAAAAAATCAACTCATTAATTAAAGATTTTTAGACTCGAGTAATTACATGGCTATTACAACTTGCAGTCTAAAACCATCAATAAATAAATCATGCTTAACCCTTTCATGCATAGTGTCCACACTTACGGTCAGTCAATTTAAGGCTCTTTTTTAAGTTTTAGGAAAATATAAGATGTAAATCATCTCCAGATGACTTGAGTGCATTACTGTAAATTAACATAAACTTCTGTTTATTTGTCGCTCTCAATCTTTATTAACATTCTACATTAATATAAGATGAATTTTAAATTAAAGTGAAAATGTTTTGTGCCAGACTCCACTGATCACCTTAGATAAAAACAAACAAACAAACAAACAAATAAACAGGTTTTTTTTGTTTTTTTCATCATTCAGCAGTTCTAAAATGTATAAATTTTCTATGCTCAGAAACGATATTTTCTAAAAATGTTGTCTTCAACCTGAATGTAATTTTTTTTCAACATTCATACATCATACAGAAGGAAACTATGTGAAAATATAAAACAATCTGGATATATCTCTCGCGCTTAAATTCTCATTTTTAATGGTGCTGAGGAACTGAGGTGTGACGCGTGCACAAGTGTGTTATGAAGGTGCCTGAAGGACTGTTAGTAATTAAACAGAGCTATACACCTGCTAAATTTGGTAACTACTCATAAAGTTATAAAGTTTTTATTTTTTGTGTTTTTTTTAAATTATTTATTTATTGTTTATTTTTTTTACCATAACACAAACAGAAGGACAAATTTGGTTTCAATATTTGTGAGTGATTCTTATGATTCTTGTAATGAAAGTGTCCTTAAATGTTTACTGTGAGATTTGACAATAATAATAATAATAATAATAATAATAATAATAATAATAATAATAATAATAATAACTATTATTATTATTATTTATTATTTTTTTTTTTATTATTATTATTATTACCACTGGTAGTGTATTGTTTTGGTGGTGTGCTTTCCTGTGACTCTCATGATTACTGTTAAATATCTTTTAGAAATGAATCTAATTTAAATAAAAAATAAGGACTCTTCTTTCTATTAATTAATATTAATAAACAAATTCCAGTTAGTCCAGAATGCAGCTGCTAGTGTCCTAACTAGAACCAGAAGGTACGACCACATCACCCCGAATATCAACACTGCATTGGCTCCCAGTGAAATCTCGCACTGATTATAAAATACTATTATTAACGTATAAAGCACTAAACGGTCTCGCGCCACAGTATCTAAGCGACCTTTTGATTTTCCATGATCGGCCACGCCTTCTTAGATCAAAAGATGCAGGCTATTTGACGGTACCTTGAATAGTGAAGGCTACAGCAGGGGGAAGAGCTTTCTCTTATAGAGCCCCACATTTATGGAACAGTCTTCCAGTTAGTGTTTGCGACTCAGACACAGTCTCAGTGTTTAAGTCTAGGCTTAAAACGTATTTGTTTACTCAAGCCTACCCTGACTAGACTTTCTATTCTGCTAAGCATAGTACTAATAATCTTTTCTCTCCCTCTCTCCAATATTTTAGGATTAAAACCAGGGGTTGCTATTGAAACTACAGACCATACTCTTGAAAGGTCTGGTATGACTTATGCGCCCTTTCAGGCTGACATTAATGCGGGGTTTTACAGTATGTATATTTATATCAATATCATAGAATACCAGACCGTGGGTGATTTCTATGTACCGCTGTTAAGATGTGTACATATAGAGGGGTAGAATCACAAGATTGTTAGTGTTAGATACGACACACCACATTACGTATCGGTTAATAAACTTTCCGTCAGAGAGATAACCATACAGGTGAAAGACGATCAAAATCGAGACGTGCGCTTCCGTTACAGGAAGGTGTGTGCCAAGCTACATTTTAGGCCTGTGAAACAATTTGTTTAAAAGAAAAAGAAAAAAAAAAGGTCATATTTCAACAATCACTACACAGACCCTCTGCATTCTGTCGCATATTACCAGAATCAAGCGTGGAACGGACTCCCTGGCTATGCAGGGGCGGTGTTATATATGGATCTGGGTTAGGGGGTATGTTTAGAGGTCTCTTTAGAATGGCTATTCCATTGCTAAAACGTGGTTAAATCAGCTGCAAAAAACATACTAAGCGATGTTGTTAGCAATAAATTATCACATACGCTTAATAATAACAACAACACTCAAGAAGGGTCCGGACTAGTGGTGATGGCTCGCAGAAGAGCATCTAGACCGCCAGGGGTTTGGAGGAGTGTCCAAACGATGAAGAAAAGAAAACATAACACCAAGAAATCGTCAGTTGTAAAACACAAACACAAGAAGACACCAACCAACTCTACAGCAAAAAGACCAAAGACCTGTGTTAAAACAATATTTTAGACCATGTGTTTACTACACAATATGTCAGAAAAATGCTTAAAAACCAAACTGGATCTATTCACAGTACCGTTGACTCAAACCGTTATTGGAAAAAAATACATATATAGAAGTACCCCCGTTGTCAGCAATATCAGAAACATCACCTCTGGAGTTTTTTATAGCGGGGACTGGAGAGGATTATGTGGACCTAAACAACACCCTGGTTTTTTTGTGTCTCAAAATCACTAATGCAGACGGTACAGACATTGCAGACGGAGCCCCCGTGGATCTTATTAACTATGCCAGATCTACAATATTTTCACAAGTGGACGTGTCACTTGGAGACCGTCTCATATCACAAAGTATCCTTATCTATGCATAATAGAGTGTCTCACCAATTATGGTAAAGACCCTCTTGAAATGCTATTCTCAGTGGGGCTCTTTTACAAAGACACGGCTGGTCACATGGACATAGAGTTTTGACCAAACTAGCTGCATTTACCAACGCCAGCAACGTTGTTGAACTACTAGCACCCATTCACAGTGACATATTCTTTCAAGAAAAACTAATGCTTAACGATGTGGACATTAAAAGTCGCATGACGCGGGCAAAAGATTATTTCTGCTTGATGAGGAGCGACGCTGTGGCCTATAAACTAAACATCGTGTCAGCTTCACTGTTTGTGAAAAAAACTGTCTGTATCACCACGTGTGAGATTGGGGCACGCGCAAGCATTACTCTCGATGCCAGCCAAATACCCCATCGACAGGGTGTGTGTGAAAAATTTCTCAATCCCTGTAGGCTCACGTGTTTGTAATCAAGAAAACTTGTTCTTAGGAACTCTACCAAAATCCATTGTTCTGGCTATGGTTGATAATGATGCGTTTACTGGCTCGTATAATAAAAATCCGTTCGCCTTTAAAAACTATGACGTAGAATTTTTGGCAGTTTATCTGGACGGGCAGCAACACCCCGCTAAACCTCTGCAGCCTGAATATGGAAGCGGCTCTGCAGTGCATGAATTTTACCAGTTAGTGCTGGCTTCTGGAAAGCATCTTAAAAATCACCCTCTAGCTATTGATAAGGAGGATTTTCTGCATGGTTATACCCTTTATGTGTTTAATCTCACGCCGGACGAAGAAGTCAATATGTATCAGTTATCAAATCTGGAAATATTAGCACGTTTTAGACAGCCTCTACCCCAAACGATCAACTTAATTGTTTGTGCAATATATGATGCTTTATACAGCATCATCGAAGTGTCAAATCGCAGACAGATCCTGGTTGATTACTATCAATAGGCAAAATGGACACCATCCAGCTTACGACTATAATGGATAAGATCTTGTGTAATACCCATTTTCTCGGCGTACTCCCATGTGACTACCTACCAAAAGCCCCCTTAAGAAAATTACTGTCAACACGCATCCTTCAGGACTCCCGGGTGAACACTGGTTAGCCATCTACATAAACGAAGTCGGCATGGGTTATTCAACATTCAGTAGTACAAGTCCAAGATTTTTAATTTTTCATCATTGTGTATTTTTTCTCTATCACGTGGTAAAGAGGTATGATTATGACCGTGTGTTGAAGATGTATTTTATTAAAAATTACAAGATGGTGTCAGCGTTTATGAAAAAACTAAAACTAAAAAAAAGTTAGTTGTAATGAAAATATTTTCAAATGTATTCATTGTGTTCAGACAGGTAAAATGTTTATGTCTAATACTAGATTTTTTCAATAAAACCAAAGAACAGAGATTTCTTCTTCTTCTTTTGACTCTTTGTTATTATTATTATTATTATTATTATTATTATTTATTTTACATATGTCACATCCAGCAATACAGATCATAACAAGATCATGAACATTAAAAAACTCATGGATTAAAAACTTAGCCACTGACTCGTGTCAAGAGTGGGTGATTTGAATACTGGGGCATCTGAATATTTTGATGGTGTGCTCGAAAGTATTTTCTGTTTTTTTACGCTTCTTAGACGAGATGGTTATAGGCAAAGTCGATTTGGAAAGAGTTAATTGCGTGTCTGACATAATGGTTTGGCACCGTTGAGTATGGTATGTTTAAATTAGAAAAAGCCTCCAGAAATTCGAGCCAGCTGACAGGTCTTCGGGCATCAGAAATCTTTTGCAGAGCCGTGATGCCTTTAACTAAATCGAGCATGTGTGAACGAGGGATCGTTCTACCTTTAAACACAAACTCCCCCGAATCGTCCCAAGATGTGACATCTTTCATTTTAGAAATTTTCTCTAAAATGTAGCGAGCGTTTTTTACACACCTCTGCGGAACATTCTTCAAAATATTGACCACTACGTTATCTAAATCATCGTGGGGGTTTACGCCAGGTGGCGCAGATGGCTTTTTCTTTTTCAGTGTGATCAGTGTGCGGAAGTGTTAATGTTAATGTGCTGTTTTCACGGTCCCCTTGTCTAGTGAGTGTTAAAAAAGCGCTGTAAAACGCTTATGTTCAGCTTCACCTTTTCATAATTGTCCAAGCCAGATTGGTGCAAAATATTTCTTATAGCTATGTCCAAATCATTCTCCACAACCTGCTGAATAGAATTGCGGGGGGTTCCGGTTTTTAGTTTATCCAACTGATGCTACGGGACTAAAAACATCTTCTCTGCATACTCCATCCCTGTTCTCTAGAAGCAATCAGGCTGGAGATGAAAGGAATAGCAACGCTTAAGAGCAGTAGAAGAAAGCCCCCCTGTTGGTTTATTACACATGTCTTTCTTTTAACACCCATCTTCTTATCTGCAACAAATTTGATCACGCTTTTCCTTTTTCTCCGTTTCTGGTATTGTTGTGATGTGAGAGGTGAGATCCCTTGCTGATTTTGTACGTTTGCCCACTGACAAAGAAATGATCATTCTATAATTTTAATGGTAGATTTATTTGAACAGTGAGAGACAGAATAACAACAAGAAAATCCAGAAAAACGCATGTCAAAAATGTTATAAATTGATTTGCATTTTAATGAGGGAAATAAGTATTTGACCCCTCTGCAAAACATGACTTAGTACTTGGTGGCAAAACCCTTGTTGGCAATCACAGAGGTCAGATGTTTCTTGTAGTTGGCCACTAGGTTTGTACACATCTCAGGAGGGATTTTGTCCCACTCCTCTTTGCAGATCTTCTCCAAGTCATTAAGCTTTCGAGGCTGACGTTTGGCAGTTTTTCTGGATTTTTTTGTTGTTATTCTGTTTCTCACTGTTCAAATAAATCTACCATTAAAATTATAGAATGATCATTTCTTTGTCAGTGGGCAAACGTACAAAATCAGCAGGGGATAAAATACTTCTTTCCCTCACTGTATTACCATAGAGAACATTAAGAGCTACTTCACACAATGTCGCAATGAGTTCGTCTGTGGCAGTTTGTAAAATAATCCGTCTTTGTTTGGGTGTTGCTTTAAATATTTTTAAAAGCGGCAGTTTTCTACAAAGTCTGGCTGACATTTTCGCCATCTTCTTTTCTGGAGATATACCACAGATGTGGTGCAAGTAAATCTGTTCTGAGCCGATAGTGTTCGGGTGTTTTTGTTTTATAATCAATCAGCAGATACCCGAAAGTTTTGCTGGTTGCGTCTTGGTAACACTTCATAAAAAATTTTGTGTTGCCGGGATACATTTGTCTTCCTAGAACACTGACCTTATTGGCGTCTCTGGGGTTTTTAAACAACATCAGATAATTTGTGTTTAAGCAGATGGTCCTACTGGCTTTCCCTTGGCAAAATAAATTCTGCACAATATAAATAAAAGATTATTGTGATGTACATACTGGGTGAACACTTTTTCCACCTCGTTGCTCCCACTGGCCTCTTTTATCAGACCATCAAGAATCAACAAATTAGTTGTGTTGGCGGGAAACAGAGCATCATCATTCAGAGTCTGTGGTAATCCTTCAACAAATTTTATTTTGTACATTTTCAACAATTCCTCATATGGTTGTCAACAAACATAAATATACACAATATTTAATTTTTTTTTAGAAATCAACTGTACAGCATTTTGCAACAACATTTTTTACAAAATATGACTTTGCATCTGTGTCTCAAACACCCCTATTTCCAAAAAGACTATCCAAGGCCATATGGGAGCATTGTAACATCAGGGAGCAGCACGCATTTGTTGTACAACACCTTAAATTTTTTAATGACTGACCTATTGTGTAGTGTGAAATGTTTTTTATTATGTACAATGGTGAATGTGTATGCCAGTATATGACGACTATTATCCGCCCCCACGACGTAGTGGTCTACAAGTCCAATCAGTGTGTCTAATCTAATGGCTTTTGAATTTACCACGTTGAGTGTGATACCTTTGGCTTTCATACAAACCTTGCCCTTGGCAGTGCAGTAGCTGTATGTTTTTGGCCTGTCTGAACAAAATTCGATAATGTGATCACCATCCTCAAGCTCATCAGTTGAATTGCCAAGATAGGGCCCCAACGGAGGTTCCCAGTTGTCCTCTCTTGATGTACAGATCATGCTGTCTAAGTCACTGTACAACAAACTTTCGCCCAATTTGTCCATCAACTCATACAGCTCTAGATGTGAATGAGGTGTTGTAAAAGCCCCAAGAAAGATGTTGATGCCACGAGTCTGACCCCCTTTCCCATCCACATAACACCACCGAATTAGTACTACGCTGTCTCACACGAACAAAAAGTGTTTAACGTCATAACCGTCGCTGAATATATGTTGTGTAAACTGGTCCGGGTCCGAAATCAGTTCTGTACACGGCAAGTTTTCACGCATGGAGAAACGACCCCAAAGTGAGTTCAGCAGAAGTTTGTTAATAGAACGCTGTGCTGGGTTATGACTTATCAACATCCATCTTAATCCCCTCTTTCTCAAAGTAATCTGAGATGT